>NC_142036.1:60502296-60671225 GCF_982192425.1 Myodes glareolus | reverse complement strand
TGTAATTATTATTTAATATTGTGGATGCATAATGCATGTCCATAGCACTCGGCAGCCCCCATAGCCCTTTGCAAGCTGAGGCAGGACATGGCCAGTTCACAGTCATTTTGATCTATATAGTGAGTTCCAGGCTAGAATGGGCCTCAGAGCAAGAGTCTGTGTGAAACAAAAACACGCAGAAGAAGAAAATGAAATCCCAAGACAAAAATCTTATGTGTTTTAGTTTTCCGATAAATACAGAGTTAGAGCACCTTCGCTTTCTTTAGACAGGCAACTTAAACAGGCAAGAGGAGACCAAATTCAGACACCTCCCACCCGCGCGAAATGCGCATGCGTTTCAGCAGGTTTCCGGACTGGCAGCCAATCACATCCCCGCCGCAAACTAGACAGCGGCTTTTTCAACCGGACGGGTTGCGGCCAGTCCCGCCCCCGGGGGTTTCACTGTGTCGCCGACGGGAGCTTAATGGGCGTCCGAGCCGCGGCGGTTGCGCTGCCAGCCGGGCGTGTGGGACAGCGGAGCCCCGCTGCGGGTGGGCACCATGAGCGGACGGCAGAGAACGCTCTTCCAGACTTGGGGCCCGAGCCTCGTGCGAGGCGCCGGCGTCGGCGCTGCGGGCTGCGGCCAGGAGCGCTCGCCCGCCGTGGCGGAGGCGCTGCAAGAGGACGATGACGACTTGCTGCTGGTGGCGGCGTACGAGGCCGAGCGGCAGCTGGATCCCGAGGACGGCGGCTTCTGCGCGGCCGCGGGCGGCCTGTGGATTTACCCCACCAACTGCCCGGTGCGCGACTACCAGCTGCACATCTCCCGGACCGCGCTCTTCTGCAACACCCTGGTTTGCCTGCCCACCGGGCTGGGGAAGACATTCATTGCTGCGGTGGTCATGTATAATTTCTACCGCTGGTTCCCTTCCGGCAAGGTAGTTTTCATGGCACCCACGAAACCCCTGGTGACACAGCAGATGGAGGCCTGCTTCCACGTGATGGGTATCCCGCAGTCTCATATGGCTGAAATGACAGGTATCTGAGAAAAACTCGGCTCCCGGGTGGGGGAAACGCTGGCTATTGTGGTATTAACTATCCAGGCAGAAGAATTCCCCAATGCAGATGTGTACAGCTTACGTTCTTTCCCATAAAAACGCCGTCTGTTCGTAGCAAAGACAAGTCTGATGCATTGACTTGCTTAGTTACTTTCAGAGATATCTTGTAAATTGCCAGAGTTTTGAAAGTTATGTGCGTGCGCGCATTTGTGCTGAACGTATATCTTGGCATCGTATAGAGAAACGATTTCCCCGTTGAAAAATTTGCTTCTCCTGAGATCTTATGTAAATTATCTAAAGACATTATAATTGCCGTCTTAGATAAGAACCTGCTTCGACCTCTGGATTACATCAGAGCTCCAAAATGCAACAGTACAGCGGATTGTCCAGTTCTGATACTCCTTAAGTGGAGTATCAGAGCATGAATATATTCAGAGAAGAGGCCAGGTTATTTTTATTTACAATTTACCAGTGACAGTCTGAAGTTTCCAGATATTCACTATCTTAGTGTGTGTTTTCTTCTGTTTTGTTGTGAGGCGGGTCTTGCTGTATAGCCCTGGCTGGCCTGGAACTCGATGTGTAGAACAGGCTAGCCTCGATCTTAAAGAGCCTTCCCTCCCCCTCCCCCTCCCCCTCCCTCTCCCCCTCCAGAGTGATGGGGTTACCGAGAGTTGCCCCCACGCCCTGCTCCTCTGTCACTTTTCTTCATAGGTTCAACCCAAGCTGCCAACAGGAAGGAGGTGTGGTGCAGCAAGAGGGTCCTTTTCCTTACACCTCAGGTCATGGTGAACGACCTGACTAGAGGAACTTGTCCTGCTGCCCACGTAAAGTGTCTCGTGGTTGATGAAGCTCATAAGGCCCTTGGAAACTACGCTTACTGCCAGGTAATGGTTTTGTTAAATAAATGCTGTTCTGTAAAGGAGGCATATAGTGTTTGGAGCCTTTGCAGGAGTAAGTCTGAATGATAGAAAGTATTGCTAGTGTAATTATTAAAAACTTGACATGTGTAACGGTTTGGTAGATGTCTTGGGGGTTGTGATTCAGAAGGTTACTTGATGCCAGACTTCATTGACTGAAAGAACTACAAATCCTGGTGCTCATACAGCAATTTCTTTCTTACTGAAAGTAATAGGGAAGGAGCCCTGGGCCTCAGCAGCCCACTACTGACCTTCATCTCCACCCCCAATAACTTGTTTAAATTTTTTTGTTGTTATTCTTATTAGAGATTAGGACTTGCTGTGTGGTCCCAACTATCCTTGAACTTGCTGTAATCCTCAGTTTCCTGAGAGCTGACGTTGAAGGCTCCCACCACATTCATCCTAGAAAGGATTTTTTTTTTTTCAAGACAGAGTTTCTCTGTGTAACAGCTCTGTAGACCAGACTGGCCTCAAACTCACAGAGATCCACCTGCCTCTGCCTCCTGAGTGCTGGGATTCACTGCCTGGCTAGGAAGGATTTGTTTTTAAAGCACCAACCCAAAGAATGATCTGTTTACATCTCCCTTGCGGTAGCCACACCATTGCTTTTAATCCTTCAGTGTCCGAGGACTTCAATCCCACTTCTAGCACCCTAGTTTTTGCCAGCTTGACACAAAGTAAAGTCACCTGGAAAGAGGGACCTTTGATTGAAGGAATTGCCTCCATCAGTGGGCCTATGGACATGTCTGTGGGTTGTTTTCTTGATTGATGATTATTGTGGGGTGCCAGCCCCCTGTGAGTACTGCCACCTCTGGCAGGTGGCTCTAAGTTGTATGAGAAAGCAAACCCCTCCTAAGCTGCGTCACCGTCTCTGCTTCAGTTCCTGCCCCGACTGCTGTCTTGTCATCTGTAGTGAAATGGACCTCCATCATTCCAACCATCAACGGAAGCTTGTAAAGATGAAATAAACCCTTTTGCTCCCTAAAGTTGCTTTTAGTCGCTTTTTCATCACAGCAACCAAAACCAAACTGAGATAAACAGTAAGACAGAATCGGTAATTGAGGAGATTTTATCCTCCATAAAAGTCTTTGTTTCTGCCCTGCTGGGGATGAGCCTTGGGGCCTCCCTTGTGCATGCTAGGCAAGCGCTTGTCCTCTAAGTTCCATCCCCAAGCCTTTATCAGTTCTGGTTTTCTCTCTATTTTTTTTGGACCTCCATTTCTAGCCCAGGCTGGCCTAGAACTCATTATGTAGTCCACACTAATCTTGAGTTTTGGCAGTTCTCCCATCTCAGCCTCCTGAGTTCTGTGATTATAGGTGTGCCCCACCCTGTCCAGCTTCCTTGGTTCTTGGCTTTGTTTGTTTTTGTTTTGTTTCGTTTTTGAGACACGATTTCTCTGTAACAGCCCTGGCTGTCCCTGAACTCACTGAGATCCACCTGCCTCTGCCTCCCGAGTGCTGGGATTAAAGGCGTTTGCCACTACCGCCCGGCTAATGTTACACCTTTGTATGTGATGTCTAGGATCTTTTTTTAAGGATTTATTTATTATGTGTTGGTGACCACAAGCATTATAGACTAAAAGTACAGCTAGCAAATCATTAAACCTAATCAGTTGTTGGTGGGTTGAAATGATTAATGGTAGCTCCAGGCACCAGATTATCAGTGGAGGAATAACTATAATAGACCATAAAGACCTTTGCTTAACTGAACCATTGTTATTTTCACTTTGAGCAGATGATATTAAAGTATTTTTTTTGTTGTTGTTGTTTTTTAAGGTTGTAAGGGAACTGGTCAAACACACAACTCACTTCCGAATCTTGGCTCTTAGTGCCACACCAGGTAGTGATATCAAGGTGAGTACCACAAGTTTCTGTTGTTACTAAGAAAATTCAGATTTTTATATGGGGCCAGGCCAGGTTTCCACTGTAGTGTTTACCTGGTTTGACGTGAGGACTGTGGCATTTCTGCAGCTGTAGAAGTTTCTTTATATCAGTAGCATCTGTCCCTTGCCCTTCTTTTACTTCATCCTCTGTAAGACCACTTCTGGCCATGTTGCCAGGCAGGCCTTCTTCTTGCTCAAGGGATCATTCTGCCTCAGCCTCAGCCTCTAGCTTAGTAGCCACTGCCAACTTGAGTCCCAGGTATAACGGGTGGGCTGGACCTTGAACCCGGAGCCATAAGCATGCTTTGTCAATGCTTTCCTGCCCCCCCCCCGTGTTCCTAGCCTCTTTTTAATCTATATTGAGTTGTGCTCTTGCTAAGAAAGTAGCCAAGCATGTCCCATCCTTGTGTTAGCCTCCTGAGTATCTTGGCATCGAGATGATGTGTCAAAGTTGAAATGCTTATGACCTTCACCTTGCTTCCCCTGAGAGAACTGGACATTTAAACCATAGCATTAAAACTGACAAACTCTTAAGTCCTCTGCAGATCTTCATTTTCCCAGTGTGCCTCCACCCCCACCCCATGCCCCTTTGCGCTCCCAATTGTGATCTAGGATCCCACACTGCAGTTGGACACGACGTCCCTTTATGCCCTTCACGCCTGTTCTAATAAGACTTTCCTTATGCTTCTGAAGAGTACGAACCAGTCAGTTATTTTTATGGAATATCACTCAATTTTGGTCTGTCTGGTTCTTTATGTGATGAACTAATATTACTCGATTTTTGCAAGAATGTTCTAGAAATGACTCAGAACTGTTCTCAGCATAGCCTAGCAAGGAATAATAAATGCTGTGCCTAGTCTTCTTCTGGTGCTGCTGATCTTGGCTTGGTTAAAGTGATATGTTCTGGTCGTCTGCATTGTAAACCTACCTTCTTACCTTGTGTGGAGAGTTGCTGAAAGTATGCAGATATCCTATTAGCCCCTAATTATAGTTTTAGCTACAGCAGTTATTGCTTTATCATTTGCATTTTTGTCATTTATTTCCTTTCCCCAGTTTCTTTAATTTTTTTTTTTTAAAAAATTTGAGATAGGGCCTAGACCAGGGTGGCCTTGAACTCCCTGCATAGTCAAGGATGACCTTGAACTCTTATCCTTCTGCCCCTACTTCTGAGTGCTGAGACTATAAACATGCATCACCAGGCCTATGTTTATGCTGTGTTGGGGATGAACCAAGTCACCATGCATGCTAGGACAACTCCTCTCCCACTTCAGTGTTCCTAGTTGCATTTGCAGTGTGGCTTCTGCAATAAAGATCCACGTTCTCTCAAGATCCTGTTTATTTATTCACTTCTTTATGTCCATGTGCATTAATGTATATTATTGTGTTTCTGTGAACTACATCAGGCATTATTCTGTTGTCAGTTTTCCCAGCTTTGCCCACTGGGGACATTTTTAAATGCTTCCTGTGTCTGTTATCAGCACACCACCTGTTGTCCCCCACCACCACCACCCCCGAGATAGGGTTTCTCTGCAGCTTTGGAGCCTATTCTGGAACTAGCTCTTGTAGACCAGGCTGGCCTTGAACTCACAGAGATCTGCCTGCCTCTGCCCTCCTGGCCACCTGTTTGTTGCTTTAAAAAATAAAATTCTGCATCAGAAAATCTTGCTGCTCAGTTAGTGTTTTCTCTAATCTGACCATGGGATCCACCGTGTCTCCAAGGGTCTCTGGGCAGTAGTAGAATGTGCTTTGTCGCACTTGGTACAGGAAATTGAACCTGGGCTTCATGCTCTCCGTGCTGCCTGCCACTTGAGCAATACCCTAGTCCCCTGGATCAGATTCTGAGCTCTACTGCTTAGCATCCTGCCTTCTTAGTGCTTCTTTATCCGTTGATGCTTCCTAAGATTGCTTTGCCTCTCCCAAGCTAATCCAAGCTAATCCAAGCTACAATGAGACTGTCTCAAAAAAATAAAAGAGAACGAGAGTGAGAGAGATAGAGATTGATTGATTGATTGATTGATTATGGGATGACAACAAGATAATTCTTGAATGAATGATATATAAATATTGCTGGGTGTGGTTTTGTACATGCCTTTAGTTCCAGCACTGAGGAAGTAGAAGCAGGCAGATCTCCATGAGTCTGAGGCCAATCTGGTCTATGTAATAAGTTCCAGGTCAGCCAGAGCTGCACAATAAGACCCTGACTCTTGGTTTTATTAAATGGTTGTAGATGTAGGTCTTCAATCCATGGACCTCATACAGTAAGTAGAGCGGGTGTATTTGGCACTATGCCAGGACGTAGGAACAAAGGTGATGGACATGTGGTTCTTGGTTTGCAAAATTATTTTATCATTTTATATGTGTTTTGCCTCCTTTTATGCCTATCCCCTGGAACTGTCATCACTAGACAATTGTGAGCTGTCCTGTTAGTGCTGGGAACTGAACCTGGATCCTTTGGAATAACAGACAATATTTTTAACCACAGAGCTATTTCTCCAGACCCTAAGCTGTGATTCTTGCCCCAGAGTATTTTTTGAGTTAAACTAAGTCAGAATTCCTTTCATTTTGTTTCATGTTTATGAGACAGAGTCTCACTTTGTAACTCAAGGCTGGGTTGGAACTTACTACAAAGGCCAGGCGGACCTTAGTCTTGAGACTCTGTGAAGCATACAGTTGCATCCCCCAGGGCCAGGCTTTTGTCTTTTCTCTTTAACTGCTGATCACAGTGTCAGTGCTATGGTCTTCTGATTCAGTTGGGTTTTTTTGTTTTGTTTTGTTTTTGTTTTTTTAAATAATTTGTCTTTTATGTACATTGGTGTTTTGCCTGCATGTATGTCTTGTATGAGGGTATCAGATCCCCTGGAATAGGAGTTATAGACAGCGGTGAGCTTCCATGTGGGTGCTAGAAATTGAACCCAGGTCCTCTGGAAGAGCATTCAGTACTCTTAACCCCCAGCCATCTCTCCAGCCCCTGATACATTGGTTTTAAGTTCCACTGTAAGCTTTAAGTGGGGGAAATTGACCCCAGAAAGGCATGACATCATCTGTGTATTTTATTTATCATTGTATCATTATGTTTTTGATGCAGGAATTTGTGAGCAGGCTAGCTTTGTTTTTGTTTTTTGAGACAAGGTTTCTCTGTGGCCTTGGAGTCTGTCCTGGGAACTAGCTCTTGTAGACCAGGCTGGTCTCAAACTCACAGAGATCTGCCTGCCTCTGCCTCCTAAGTGCTAGAATTAAAGGCTAGTGCCACCACTGCCCAGCCTAGCTTCAGATTTATAACTCAGTGTGCTATCTAACTTATACCCATACTTCTGATTCCACATAGGCTGTGCAACAGGTGATTACTAACCTCCTGATTGGGAAGGTGGAGCTTCGTTCTGAAGACTCTCTGGATATTTTGCCTTACTCTCATGAAAGACGAGTAGAGAAGCTTGTTGTTCCCCTGGGGGAAGAACTTGGAGCCATCCAAAAGACGTACATCCAGGTAAGCCGTTTCCTTCAGTTTGGAGTTCTGATAAATGAACCGGGGATGGAATTATTTCAGTTAGAATATAGCAGAGTGTGTATACAGCATTTCGTATATTTATGAAGTTGAAAAACATCTCTGAAATTGAAAGTTGGGGTCAATCAGCCCTATTTTTATATGCACTAAACCATTTTTCAATTTGCAAAATGGACCATTTGTAAAACAGATTAATAGCCTTAAGCTGGATGTGGTGGTGCTGGGTGACACTGTCTGCCTAATGAACATATATTTAAATGGCTCTGGGCCTTTTTTTTCCCTTTAGTGAGACAGAGTCTGACAATGTAGCCTAGGCTGGATTTGGACTTGTGAACCTCTTGCCTCATCCTCTTGAATATTAAGATTATAGGAATTGCTGGGCGATGTTGGCGCATGCCTTTAATCCCAGGAGGCAGAGGCAGGCAGATCTCTGTGAGTTCAAGGCCAGCCTGATCTCCAAGAGCCTACAGGATAATGATCCAGATGATGAAAGAATGAAACACGGTTCAGCCTG
This sequence comes from Myodes glareolus, assembly GCF_982192425.1. Lineage (NCBI taxonomy): Eukaryota > Metazoa > Chordata > Mammalia > Rodentia > Cricetidae > Myodes > Myodes glareolus. Next base: position 60,663,373 of record NC_142036.1, on the reverse strand, counting down.
ATTTTAGGTTAACTGTTCTAGGCTAAGACTTCTAGAGTCTGACATTAGCTCGTTTACTTGTGCTGTCTTTAAGCACAGCACAGTCATGGAATAAAGTTTCCAGGTAACAACGCAGTCCCATGAGTAACACTGCATGTTTGCATTGACATCTCTCACAAGATTGACTTTTCTAGACTAGAAGTAATGCTCAAGGTTTTAGGAGAGAAAGGTCTGAAAGTAAAACAGAAATTCTGGGAGATACGGGCTCATCAGACAGCAAAGGCTCCGGCTTTCCCAGCTTCTCTGGAGGACAGCCAGGTGTCTTCTCCCTTTGGAGGATCAGCTGGGTGTGTAACTTCCCCTGCCTTCTCTAGTGTTTATGTCACAAGGACCTTTTTGTCCTCCACAGAGAATGTGGTAGAGAGAGAGAGGAAAGAGAGAGAATATTCCTAAGTGTCTAAATACATTTGATGTATAAATACATCCTGCTCAATCTGTATAGTGTTACTTGTGTGTATATGTCTTCAGGGCTGACCATTTGGTGTTAGATAACCAGTTGGTGTGCTCTTCCCTGGGGAAGATTATTTCTGTTTGTTCAGCATTCCTTAGTTGCCTGTAGTTCTTTGTCTATGGTTGGGGCTTTGTGAGATGATATTTATATACTGATTTTTCAAGACAAGAGTTTCTTTATGTAGCCTTAACTGTCCTGGAACTTGGTCTATAGTCCAGGCTGGCCTTGAACTCAGAGATCTGCCTGCCTCTGCTGGGACTAATGGTGCTGGGATTAAAGGCTTCTGCCACTACACCTGGACTGATTGTATATTTTTTTGAGTGAACCTCTGAACTTCAGTATGAAATGCACACATGCATCGGTGTACATAAGCACACAGTATGAAATGCACACATGCATCAGTGTATAAAAGCACACAGTATATAATGCACACATGCATCGGTGTATAAAAGCACACAGTATATAATGCACACATGCATCGGTGTATAAAAGCACACAGTATATAATGCATACATGCATCGGTGTACATAAGCACACAGTATGAAATGCACACATGCATCAGTGTATAAAAGCACACAGTATATAATGCACACATGTGTCGGTGTATATAAACACACAGTATATAATGCACACATGCATGGTGTACATAAACACACAGTATATAATGCACACATGCGTCAGTGTACATAATGCACACATGTGTCGATGTATATAATGCACACATGCGTTGGTATATATAATGCACACATGCATGGTGTATATAAACACACAGTATATAATGCATACATGCATCAGTGTATATAAGAGCATTGCCCGCAAACTGTGGCTCTGAGTTTTCACAAATGAACCTATCCATCATTCAGCCAGACGTTTCTTTTTATGTTTGAGACAAGGTCTCTTCATGTAGCCTTGGCTGTCCTAGAACTTGATGTGTAGACCAGGCTTGCCTGGAACTTACCGAGGTCTTCCTGCTTCCGCCTCTGGGTGCCGGCAGAAGTTTGTTTATAATATTCTTATAATATGGTTCTCAAATGGAAGTGATTTTCCTCATCAGATGTTGTCTGGCAATATCTTGGCACATCGGTGTTTTACCTGAGAGAGGGACAGAGGAGAAAGGGTATCAAGTGCTGCTCTGAGTGTATAGGGACCAGAAAGTGACTAGCATCCTGCAGTGGACACATGAGCCACCTCACAAAGAAGAATTGTCTGACCCTGTTCCATGTACCAGTATTGTAGCCATTAAGAGGCTGCTAGAGTTTGACTTGAGGCAGTTCTGTCTGTCTTCATAATCAGTCTCACAGGAGAGAATTGTGTTTTCAAACCTTCATCCTCATGGATTAAGATGGTTTCCGTGTTTTTCCCACTTTGGGGTAAAATTTCCCTTTTCTCAAATTTGGGCTAGCCCTGATTTAGAAATAGGCTAGTAGGCTATGTATGGTACCACGTAACCTTAGTCCAAGCAGTTGGGAGGCAAAGGCAGGCCTCAGTGAGTTTGAGGCCAACTTAGTCTATATAACAAGTTTGGAGCCAGCCAGGGTTATGCATTGAGAATCTTGTCTAAGGGGTGGGGAGGGAGGAAGGAAAACAAAGAAATAGGGTTGGGGGTGTTGTTCAGTGGTAGAGCACTTGCCTGTCTGGCTTGTGCAGGACTTTGCATTCTGCATTCAACCCCAAGTGCTGAAAAGGAAATGAAAAGAAATAAATATAGTGTGAAATTATAGTTGAATATAATTGAATACATGCTTCTGCTAACTCTTAGGTGAATGGTGCCTTGATATAAATGCCAGTGCTGTGGAATTTTGATATTTTGTGCTTATTTAAAAGTTAATTTCATGGTATATTAAATAAAAAATCTTTTAATTTATGACAAAGTCATTGTAGTTGAAAAAGGCTTTAAAAGTCATCTTGGAACAAACTTTCTTTTAAATTTGCAGATTTTGGAAACATTTGCCAGTTGTTTGATTCAGAGAAATGTTTTGATGAAAAGAGACATCCCCAATCTAACAAAATACCAGATAATTCTCGCAAGAGATCAGTTTAGGAAGAACCCATCCCCAAATATTGTGGTACGTATTTTAAAATAAATTTTTGTGACTGATTAGCTCTTTACTGAGTGCCTGATAAACGTAAATGATAAATTCTTAGGTTTATATTAATTAGTTCAATAAGAATTTGCATATCATTTATTGCAAGTATGGTGGTTCATGTTTGTAACTCTTATATTTGGGAAGCTGAGGTGAGAGAATTGCTGAGATCAAGAACAGCCTTTTAAAAAAAAAAAGCAGAGGCAAGGAGATGGCTCAGCAGCTGGTAGCAGCACTTGCCACCAAGCCTGATGACCCCAGTTCAGTTGTGGAGACCGTGTGATGGAAGTAGGGCTGTCCTCTGGCCTCCTTGTGTGTACAAATAGTCTTCTGGTTTACTTCTCATTAAAACTTTCGGCCACAGCATTTAGTCCAATTCTTTTCTGTTGTTGGTTTGTTTGTTTACAGAGTTTCCTTGTTTAGAATTAGCTCTGTAGACCAGGCTGGCCTCAAACTCACAGAGATCCTCCTGCCTCAACATCCTGAGTGCTGGGATTAAAGGTATGCACCACCACTGCCTGGAAATTTAGTCCAATTCTTGATTTATTTGTTTATTTATTTATTTATTTGTTTTTTTTTTCAAGACAGGCTTTGTTTTCTCTGTAGCTTTGGAGCCTGTTCTGGAATTAACTCTTGTAGACAAGGCTGATCTCGAACTCACAGAGATCCTCCTGGCTCTGCCTCCTGGGTGTTGGGATTAAAGGCATGCACCACCACCTGGCTAGTCCAGTTCTTGATACCAGAAGTCGTGGGAAACATTCTAATAAGCTTCTTAAAAAAAAAAAAAAAGAAAGAAAGAAAGAAAGAAAGAAAGAAAGAAAAGAAAAAAAGAAATACAGTTACACTTACGTATTTGTTTGCATATATGTTTGTTTATTAATTGATTGATTTGTGTGTGTGTGTGTGTGTGTGTGTGTGTGTGTGTACCTGTGTGTGTCTATGGGCACGTGTATGCCAGGGCGTGTGTGGAGACCAGAGGACAGCTGTGAGAGTAAAGTTCTCTTCTGCTGTGTGGGCTTAGGGTTTGAACTCAGGCATTAGTCTTCATGGCCGGTACCTTTAGCTTCTGGGCCATAATGCTGGCCCACATGCTTCTTGTTTAATCTTACTAGGAAAATAATGGATGGATAGGAAAATTTCTATCAGACTATGTCTAAAGTCAGAAGATACGTTCACCATACTAACAGGCTGAGTCCTTTGAACTGAGAATAAATCCATATACAAGGTCCAGAGGCAATTGAAAGAGGACAGAAACTGATGCAGCTGAGACAGGGATTGGAGGGCATTAATGTAAATGTGACCACGTGGGACTAGTTTGTAATGTTATAGCAAGAAGCGAGGGGGAAAAGGTGGATTGAGTTGGATGTGGTAACTGACGCGCATAATTTCATCATTGGGGAGGTTGAGGCAGGAAGATTGTGGGGTTGCTCAGAGTTCTGAGACAGCCTAGGCTGCAGTTGGGGAGCCCTGACTCAAACAAACAAAGTAGGTAAGTGGAAGGAAGAAAGGACAGAAGGGTGGGAAAGAGGAAGGAAGAAATAATGTCTTTGTCAGCTATAGAAAAGTAAGTCTCAGTGAGCTTTCAAAGCCCCTACAGATGTCCCTCTTCATTTCTGTAAAGTGGCCATAGCAGGACCTGTCCCTGCGGTGCTAAGATTAAATAAGTTTGTATAGGAATAGACTTAGAGCACAGCCTAACATCCAGTATGACTGTGATGACATGTTTTCTTGGCATTAAACACTCTGAATATCTGTCCTATCTGGGTGGCACATATCTGCAATCCCAGTACTTCGTAGACAAAGGCAGGAGGATTGCCTTGAGTTTGAAGCCAGATTGGCCTATATACTGAATTCTAGGCCAGCTTGAGTCCACATAGCAAGAGCCTGTGATACACTCATGTGCACGCATGAGCATGCATACACACACACAGATTAACAAAACAAAATTCTTGTCTTTCATGAAGCTTAGTCTGTCCAGTTCTTCATTTCCATCATATCTCGTATATATTTGCCTCAGTGCTTGACCTATGATAGATAATTATTGATGGCTCTGAAAGAGCACGTGAACCTATATATTGCAAATAATTTATCCATGAAGATAAGTGATAAATACTGGTTTCTTGTTGATTTTCTTACTTACTTCACAGCCCCGTCCTGTAACTCAACCCTCAGCACAGCCATCGAGTCATAACCAGTGTAAAGGGCTGGTTATTCCTGTCCTTTGAACCTGTGTGACCATAACAATGGCATGGAGGGTGTATCTTCATTTTCTTCTCTGGTTAAATTTAACATGTTTCTTTCAGGGAATTCAAGGCATAATTGAGGGAGAGTTTGCCACCTGTATTAGTTTGTATCATGGATATGAGTTACTGCAGCAAATGGGAATGCGATCATTATATTTCTTCCTTTCTGGAATCATGGATGGAACAAAGGGTAAGTTAAAAGAAATTATTTTAAAGAAATAGTGAAATGTTACTCTGATTCTAGGTGGTGAGAAGTTTGACTCAACTTAAACTTGAATTAACTTCTATTGAAAATAAGTTTTTTTCATGCAATATATTGTGATCACTGTTTCCTCTCCTTCATTTTCTCCAGATCCTCCCCACTGACCCAACCCTACTCGTTCTCTCTCTCTCTCTCTTTAGAAAACAGGAAAAAAAAAGAATAAAAGTTAAATTTAAAAAAAAAACAAACAAACAGGGACTGGAGAGATGGCTCAGAGGTTAAGAGCATTGCCTGCTCTTCCAAAGGTCCTGAGTTCAATTCCCAGCAACCACATGGTGGCTCACAACCATCTGTAAGGAGATCTGGTGCCCTCTTCTGGCTTGCAGGCATACACACAGAAAGAATATTGTATACATAATAAATAAATAAATAAATATTTAAAAAAAACAAAAACAAACAAACAAAAAGAATGAGAAACACATATACACACAAAAAGAAAACCCATAAACACACAAAATCAGAAGCTATATACAAGCAAAACACCAGTAAGGCAAAAAAATACCCTGACAAAACAATCTGAGACAAAAATCTCCAAAAATACTTTTGAGTTCATTTTGTGATGGTCATCTATCGGTAGGCATGGGGTCTTGCAAGTGTGGTTTGTATACCCAGGGAGACTCCATTGCAAGCTGTTGTCAGTTAGAGGTTACTTCTAGGCTAGGGGTGGGAGCTTGTGTCCACTTCCCCCCTCAGCACTGCGTGAGTTTGTGTGTGTCAGTCCTGTTGTGATCAGAGGGCCTTGTTTTCTTGGTGTCCTCCATCCTCTCTGCTCTTACACTCTTTCTGCCTCCTCTTCCACATCTCATTTAGGACTGACTATTCCAAGGTCTTTGATTCTCCTCAAGTTGTCCAGCTGTAGGTCTCAGTGTTAGTTCCCATCTACTGCAAGAGGAAGCTTCTCTGATGAAGGCTGAGCAATGCTCTGACTCTGGGTATACCATAGTGTTCTTAGGAATCATTATATCACTGTGTAACTAGAGCTAACTTTAAATACTTTGTTTTTAAAAGCAATAGTGTAGTCTGTCTCACCCAGTCCCACAGCTGTTCAGTCCCAAAGAAACACACAGAGGCTTACATTAAACTATTTGGCCTATTAGCTCAGGCTTGTTATTAACTAGCTCTTACAGCTTAAATTAACCCATAATTCCTGTCTATGTTTAGCCATGTGGCTTGGTACCTTTTCTCAGTAAGGCATTCTCATTTTACTTCCTTTGCATCTGGCTGGTGGCTACAGACTGAACCTTTCCTCTTCCCAGAGTTCTCCTAATCTGATTGGCCCACCTGTACTATCAAAGTTTATTAAACCTATACGAGTGATGAATCTTTACAGTGTACAAGAACATTATCCCACAGCACAATGGACTAATGAAATGAAGTTCATACTTCATTATTTTTGTCAGTTTGCTAGAAAATAGTGCATTATAAATGTGGAACTAGGCTAGGTAGTGGTAGTGCAAGCCTTTAATCCCAGCACTTGAGAGACAGAGGCAGGTGATTCTCAGAACTTGAGGCTGACCTGGTCCAGGATAGGACTATACAGAGAAACCCTGTCTCAAACAAACAAACAAAAATGTTCAGCTAGAGGAAATTCTTGACTTTCATGTTAAAATTTGGTAATTTTGCCTTCATAGTTAAAATTTAATTTCTTTTTAATAAGCAACAGATGTCGACACCTTGGCTCTTGTCTACTTGCTAAACTTTTTCCTGCTTTCTAAAGGAATGACACGGGCAAAAAACGAGCTCGGCCGCAACGAGGACTTCATGCAGCTCTACAGTCGCCTGGAGAGTATGTTTGCCCACGTGCGAGATCCTGCAGCCAGCAATACTCTGGCCCTCCAGAAAGGTGCGGTGCTTCACGGGATAGTTGGTATTTAACTGAGTACAGTGATGGCTGCTTGGGAGACCGAGGTAGGATCTCGGCAGCCCAAGATTTTAGGCCGCCTAGGCGGCATAGCAAGACCCCTTCAGAAAAAAACAAGCACTATTTATATTTTCCTCAGTTAAGATGGTGTTGAAACTTCCCTGTGTACACTCATCTGTGCTTTCCTCTTGTGCAGCAGCGGCCTGCCTGTTAAGTGCAGCAGTGTTTCTGTTAAGGAAGTAAGGAAGTTAGGATATTTGATGAATACAAATTTGTATAGGACTAATATACTAAGTAAGTAACAAACATCCGTAGTAGTTACTGGTTGTGAAAATTCTCAGAACTACTTAACATTGAAATATGGTTTAACTAAAATATTTTTTTCCCTTTTACTTTGCTGAGTCCATTTGAATTCTCTCTCAGAATGGAATTTTCATGAAAATTGAAGTTGTTATTTACACTTACGTGCTATCAAGAGGGCATTTATGTTTGACAGGCAAAAAATAAGGATTTTGTGTTTGGGGCCTGTTTTGAGGCAGGGTTCACTGAGGCTCCTGCTACCTTCTAAGTGCTGAGATTACAACTGCGTACCACCACACCATCATTTATTTATTTAGTTTTGCTTTTCAAGACAGGGTTTCTCTGTAAGCTTGGCTGTCCTGGAACTTGCTCTGTAGATCAGGCTGGCCTCAAATTCACAGAAGAACTGCCTGCCTCTGCTTCCTGAGTACTAGGTTTAAAGTGCCACCACTACCTGGCTTGCAAATTTCAAGTTTTAATGTGTTTTTGTCTTTGTTTTAGATTTATTTTTATTACTTTTAATTGTGTGTGCCCACGCATGTGTGTATGTGTACACATATGCGTGCATGTGCCTGTACCAGTGGAGGCCAGAGATATAGGGCCCCTCCTAGAGCTGGAGTTAGAGGTGGCTGTGACTCGTTTGATGTGGGTGCTGGGAACTAATCTTAGGTCTGCAAGAGCAGTATATGCTCTTGCCTGCTGAGCCACCTTGCCAGCCCTAACGTGTGTTTTCAAAAAGATGTTACGCCACAGTAAGATAATTACTATGAGTTGATCACGGTGGCGTACACTTTTATTCCCAATATTTCAGAACAGAAGCAGGCAGATCTCCAGGAGTTAAAGACCATAACTGATACAGAAAAACATATGAAAAAAATGGGTTTTTTTTTGTCCCTTTTCAGGAAATAAAGAGAAAACATTTTTCTATAGTCATCCAAAGTTAAAGAAACTGGAGGAAGTTATAATTGAACACTTCAGGTCATGGAATGGTGAGTAACAGTTTCAGGGCAAAGTAGTTACTGAAAAAAACTAAAACTTGAGGGAGAAGAGGGGGTTCTAATTACTCTGGATAAAGGTATTTAGAATTTCTGAGAAAGTTTGGATGGTTGGAATGAAAAGAAATGATGGAATTTGAGAAATAAGGTTTGACATGAAAAGTTTAGTTGGGTGCAGCACAAGGGAAATAGAGAATCAAGCAGCCTCAGTAGATTTATTAACTGCTGTGGTTCTGGGTCACTGGAGACACCAGGAGAGCAGGTGGCACAGCCAGGAAGTGTTGCTCCTCCCAGTTCATTCCTCCCCTCCTGAGCACCGCGACACTGCAGGGCGGTGCCCGAATGAACATCGGCTGCAGCATATGGTCATCCCTGGGGAAGCTGGAGGACTAGTAGGTTTGGAGCGCCCTGGCCGCATTCGCCAGGGCCTGTAGTGAAAATGGGGAAGGTTGATGCAGTCTGCTGGAGCTCTCCTGTGCTTCTGTCTGCGGGGTTTGTAAAGGGAAGTTGCGTGCATGTTCTGGAATTGACAGACTAGTCAGGTATTGGCCCAGGTATGGAGTTGATTTCTTGATCATTATTTTATGATAACTAATGAGAAATAGGGAGTCCAAAATGTCCTAAATACTTTTTGAAATGACGTGTGAGTATGTAATTTCAGGCCTTTGCTTGCTAGGAGTTCCTTTCCAATGCTGTTTTGTTTTGTTTGACTGTGGTCCTGGGGGGTTGAACACAAGGCCCTGTACACGCTAGAGATCTACTACTGAAGTGTTTTCTTTTTAAAAAAATTTATTTATTTATTTATTTATTTTGTACACAATGTTAGTTTACATGTCTGCCTACATGCCAGAAGAAGACATCAGACCTCATTATAGATGGTTGTGAGCCACCATGTGGTTGCTGGGAATTGAACTCAGGACCTCTGGAAGAACAGTCAGTTTTCTTAACCTCTAAGCCATCTCTCCAGCCCCTGAAGTGTTTTCTTAGCTTTAAAATACCTTTTTTTAAAAACGTAAAGTATTTCCTGTTGCACAGCTAAAAACACCACTGAAACAAAGTGCCACGAGACCAGAGTTATGATCTTCTCCTCGTTCCGAGACAGTGTGGAGGAAATTGCGGAAATGCTTTCCCGGCACCAGCCGCTCATTAGAGTGATGACGTTTGTTGGCCACGGCTCAGGGAAGAACACAAAAGGCTTTACCCAGAAGGAGCAGCTAGAGGTAATTAATTATGAATTTTGTAGGTGATAAAATAAAAATAGAATGGATTAGCTGTGTTAGAACCCATCTTATAATTGGTTACTTAAAGATAATTTTATAAGCAGGTCCTGGTGGTGCATGCCTTCAATCCCGACACAGAGGGGGCAAAGACAGGCATTCTCTGAGTTCAGGGCTAGCCTGGTTTACATAACATGTTCCAGGCCAGCCAGAGCTATATAGCAAGATTGTCTCAAAAACAAAGCAAAACAAAACAAAGCAAAACAAAAACAAAAACCCCAGCAACAACAAAAGAGATAACTTTAAAATTAATATGCATATAAAAATAAGCATGCTTCAAAATATCAGGTAATGAGTTTTATATAGTTTTGAAAGATTTATTCATTCATTTCATTAGTTTGGTGTTTTTACATAGGAGTTCATATAGTTGAGGTTGGCTGTGGCCTACAGATGTTCCTGTCTCTACCCTCAAGTGTTAGGACTTCCCTTACACCTGAATGAGTCTATTCTTGTATATCTAGCATGTGGCCTGTGTTTACCCCCACAGTGGTAGAGGTCTAGGAGTAATAGAATATTATTTTTAATATTTTTACAAATTTTTTTTGTTTTTTTATTTTCAAGTGTATGGGGTGTATCAGGGGGTTGTGCTTATGATCAAAGTAGAGGTCAAAAGTCGGTGTCAGATGCCTGTGAGCCATCTCGATGTGGGTGCTGGGAACCAAACCTGGGCCTTCTGCAGGCTTTTCATTGCTGGACCATTTCTCTAGCCCTTATTTTAAACCTTTTATCCCATTTCGTTATTTCCTGTGATGGGGGCTCATTTGTGTCACGGCTTTGTGTAGAAGTCAGAGGACAGTCTGAGGATGTCAGGTCTTTCTACCATCCCAGAGATCACACTCGGGTCATGTGGCTTGCTGGAGAGTGACCTTACATGTTGACCATCTTTCAGGCCTGAGACATTCTTTCTGATTTGCATATTTATGTAGAGACAGGCTCTTACTTGGTAGCCCTAGCTGGTCTGCAACTCATAGATCCCTCAGCCTCCTGAGTGCCGGGAGTAAGGAGAGCACTGCCATGCTGGGACTATATACCTAGTTTAGATACAGCTAACAATACTTTTAGTTCTGAGATGTGATGAATAGGAGTCATTGCCTCAGACTTTTCACTTGCCCTCTTCTCCTTTCAGCGATGCTAAAAGTGAAACCTGGTCATCCTCAGACTGACCAGGGCTGAGGTCAGTAAAGACTGAGAAACGTAAAGCCATTAGCAGTGATAGTAATTACTAAACAAAGGAGTCGAGGCTGTGCTTTCTGTCTCATCAGTGCTCTCGTCGTCTTTTGGCTTATTTTGTCATTTATGACTCCTCCTCCCCACTCCCATTTCTCGGTATCCCACTCCCATTTTAATGCTTTAAAATCTAATTTCACCCTTTCAAGATGAGCAAAAATGTATGCAAAGTCTGTGACTCTGTGGTAGTCCCATGCCGTGACTTTTTGAGTTGCTTGTGTTTGAGGTGGTGAGGCGGTTCCGTGACGGCGGGTATAACACGCTGGTTTCCACCTGTGTTGGAGAAGAAGGCTTGGATATAGGGGAAGTTGATCTTATCATATGCTTTGACGCCCAGAAGAGCCCAATTCGCCTCATACAGCGCATGGGCAGAACTGGCCGCAGGCGGCAAGGAAGGATCGTTGTTATCCTCGCCGAGGGGCGGGAAGAGCGCGTAAGTGGATTGTGTAAGCTTCACTGACTTGAACATTTGAGACGTGACACAAAGATGACTGCCATTGTCTTTCAGGAGTCCTTTAGCATTCAAAATTCAAGCACTGTAAGTAAATGTGACTTATTTTTTCCTATTTTTATTAGATTCTTCATGTTTTTGCCTGATTATAAGAGTTTTTGGCAGAATTCACTTTCCTAATTTTTACTCATTTGAAGAAATACATTTTGATTTTTAGCGTAGCTCAAAAACACTTTCATTTCAACATCTCCTATCTACTACTTTGTATTACTGGTTCCCTATGCCTCTTTCTTTCTTTCTTTCTTTTTCTTTCTCTCTCTTTCTCTCTCTCTCCCTTCCTCCCTCCTTCCTCCTCCTCTCCTCCTTCCTTCCTTCCTTCCCTCCTTCCTTCTCTTTCTTTCTTTCTTTCTTTCTTTCTTTCTTTCTTTCTTTCTTTCTTTCTTTCTCTTTCTCTCTCTCTCTCTCTTTTTCTTTCTCTCCCTTCCTCCCTCCTTCCTCCTCCTCTCCTCCTTCCTTCCTTCCTTCCTTCCTTCTTTCTTTCTTTCTTTCTTTCTTTCTTTCTTTCTCTCTCTCTCTCTCTTTTTCTTTCTCTCCCTTCCTCCCTCCTTCCTCCTCCTCTCCTTCTTCCTTCCTTCCTTCCTTCCTTCCTTCCTTCCTTCCTTCCTTCCTTTCTTTCTTTCTTCCTTTTGAGACAGAGTTTCTCTGTGTAACAGCTCTGGCTATCCTGGAAGTCGCATTGCAGACCGCACTGGCCTCAAACACAGAGCTCTGCCCCCATCTGCCTCCAGAGTACTGGAGTTAAGGCATGCGCCACCACCACTCGACTTCATGCTCATTTTGAATTCCCCTTATAGCCAAGGATGGCAAGGCTCAAGAGGTGTAGTCTTCCTGCCTACACCTCTTGAGCCCCACAGTGTTGCTGCCACAGTCTGTACGGTGCCTGGCTCCTGTATGCGAGGCAAACACCCTACCAACTGAGCTGTACATCAGCGCCTCCCTGGCTTCCTAGATGTCCATGTGCTTAGATTATTTTTTTTAACCATTGAATACAGTAGGTTTTGCGTTTTACATAATTAGCTAACAACTCAGGTGACAGAGCTTCTTAAATAGTATGGTAAGATATCGACTAACTACATAAAACGTTAGGACCGATCGAGTGAGCAATGCACGGTTCCACACGACAGAGTCTCTCATCATCTATGATAGTTTTTAGATATTGATTTCAAACATTTTATTTACCCTTCAATTTAACCTGAAAACTTAGTTCCATTTGGTAGGACTGTGGTTGTAGCGTGTGTGAGGCCCAGAAAATGATCCTAATGGACGTGATGTGTGTGTGTCAAGTCATAGTGGGTCCGGGGTCTGATTTTTTAGCTGGCCGAGCCACTGAACGTCATCATCTAGGTGTGTGTTTTCCTAACGGTGAGCTAGCACTTCCGTGTGCTGCACAGCGCTCAGGTGTCCTACACTAACTGTTATCTGTCCCGGCCCATGCTGGGAGCAAAGTGGAAATGTAGACAGGCGACCACGGTGACTTAACGTGGCATTTCTTCTCCCTAAATCCTCCCCCTTTCACTGGGTTTAACCATACACGTAGGTCCAAATGTCAGCCATATCAGAAGCAGAAAGCCAATTAAAATAAATAGGTCCATGAAATTCTCACGTATATGCATATATATTTCCTTTTTGCCAATAATTGTTAAGCTTATCTAATAATAGATTGTAAGATGATTTTTCTCAAGTATCTAACAGTTTACTGATCTGTTTTCATGCTTAAGACCATATGAATTCTCTTCTCTAGTACTTAAGTGAATCAAAGTTTAATTTTATGTTTAATCTCAAACATAGTCATTGCTAATATAGCGAAATGATTGTTATAAAACAATGGAAATTTCTACTGTGTATTTGCTTTGCAGACATATAATCAGAGCCAGTCCAACAAAAGAAGCATTTATAAAGCCATTTCAGGTGACAGACAGTTGCTTCATTTTTACCAAGGAAGTCCACGAATGGTTCCTGAGAATGTCAATCCTGAGTTGCACAAGATGTTCATCACACATGGTGCCTTTGAGTCTGAGAAGGCTCGGGACGTGCGGCGGAAGCCCTCCTCCTCGAGGACTGGTATGTAAACTTCTGCACTCAACGTGTTCTTCACCCTCCTCCCTCTGTTCTTAGTATGCCCTGTTTTTGTTTCACCCTCTAGGTCTTCTGTTCCCATTGGTACATCTCCTCCACCAGGAGTTCATGGGGCGCCGGCTCCTCAGAGCGCTTCTCTTGATGAGCAGCCTGGCGCCTCAGTTGAACCCACGTGCCTTCCCTGGCTTTGTTTCTGTCCCGGTTCTTTCTTTCATCCTTCCCAGGAGGCCACCTTGACTCTTACCATGCTTACCGCTTACCATGCTTACCGCTTACCACGCTTACCGCGCTCACTGTGCACGGGACTCTCCTGGCAGGAACCTTGCCCTTAGCATGCTTGTTTCCAGCACAGCCAACAGCGACTGAGTGGCGGTGTAGACGCTCCCAGTGTGTCGTGGCAGCAATCACGAGGCATTCCTTTGTGACTAGTATCTAACCCTACTACCTGTAGCATTGTTCTTTAGAGCCACATATGCCATAGATACAGTAGATAGGTAACTGTTTCCTAAAGGCTTGGAGAACACGCGTCAGCGCCTCTCCTCAGTCCTGTCGCGGTGTCATTTTGGAGAACGCCACCTGAAGGGAGCAGAGCATTCCCTGTTTTGTTGTTATTGTTGTTTGTTTTGTTTTTTGTTTGTTCTTGTTTGTTTGTTTTTTTCAAGACAGGGCTTCTCTGTGTAACAGTCCTGGCTGTCTTAGACCTCACTCTTGTAGACCAGGCTGGCCTTGAACTCAGAGATCCGCCTGCCTCTGCCTTCCTAGCACTGAGATGTGCTGGGATTAAAGGTGTGCACCACCAGTGACCGCAGCTGCCACCACCACCACCTGGCCTATCCCCAATCTTGACAGAGTATTTCTTTGAAAAGCTGAGTGTATGTTCTGAGATGGTTTGAGTAGTCTCTTGGGAAAGATCAATATTGATGTGACGGGGAGACACTGGCGGTGTGGAGTGACAGAAACTGAAAGGATCTTACTGAGCCGGAGGTCCTCTCCACAAAGTTTAAAGAGAAAACAGCTGCAGAGTAAGCATTAAGTTAGCGTGCCATGAGCATTTCCACCATCTACGGCCTGACGAGGGGGAAGGAAATCCTCCCCTCTGTACACCCAGGCAGGTACAGTCCTTCTGGGCACATCCCCAGGAGTAATGGCAACTCGCCTTCATACTAAGGACCAGGCTTAAGTTTTAAATAGGGAACAGATGGGAGGAGAAAAAGGCAAGGGGACAGAGAGTGTGAAGCAGAACTCTGGCCCAACTCAGGCAGAAAAAAATTCAAAGGTTACTAACCTAGGAACTCAAAATCTTTGGTCTGCTCTATTCCTCAAGACTGGTAGGAAGTTATATATAACGGAGTTTTCTGAAAATGTAAAGTTAACAACTTGAGCCAAATGATCTTAGGGGCTCTCTGACTTATTTTAATTTTTAAAGATATTTTATTTCTTTTTATTTTATGTGTTTGGGTGGGTGTATTTTTTGCTTACATGTAAGTTTTTACATAGAGTTCAGTTGATACTGTGTGTGTTATGTTTGTCTTGCCAGTTATTTTAAACCCCCTTTTGACTTAATTGTCTCGACTTCCAGGAGCAAAAGCTATTAATAAAGACGGGTTCTTATCAGAAGAGGAATTTAACCTCTGGAAGAGACTCTACAGGTTGGGCGACGGGGACCAGGTGAAAGGAGTGGTGTTGCCTGAGCCTCACTTCCCGTCTCTACAGGAGGACGCCATGGTGAGTTGGCTGGGCCCATGCAGTGGGTGGCAGCAGTGACATGCTTGCGATTGGAATGCCAGTCCTTAGTGTAACGATCGCTTCTGATGGAGGTTGTGCTGATTTCATGTGACTTGGTCATCATCCCGCAGTTAGCAAAGTGTGTGTGCGTGACCATTTCCCTGAGGATCTTAGAAGTCTCAGTATTTGACCTGCATAAAGGATACTGTCCCGTGTGCCTCTGTGCACCTGGTTTTATTTATTGGTCTATTTATTTGAAATTGTCTTCAAGACTTTAAGTTGGATGCTCTTGCCATCCAGCTTGAACAGACCCAGTGAGCTTGGTTACACTGGAGAACTGCCCCCAGCTGCATGTACTGTGAGAGCTGGAAGATGCTCGGGGTCCTCATCTGGCTGACATGTTTTCATCACTAGCGTGGAGAAGGACGAATGGCAGCGGGCAAGCAGAGTTGTGAGCAGCTTCTCAGGGCCACCTCCTTGTACTGCGGGATTTATATACAGCAAAGCAGAGATTTCAAAACCAAACACATTTTCTCAAATATTTGTTCTTAACATGTTTTGTAGAAACAGGAATATAGTAAACCATAACTCAAAGGACAGTTAATTTTAAATGTATTTAAAAGAGCAACCTTATATTTTATAAAATCATCTGCCTTTTTTCCCCTTGAGAATTTTAGTTGGCAGCGCCTATGTGAATTTAAATAATTTACATTAACCTTATTATTTGCAACTAAGCATATTTTTAAAATCAGCTTGTGAAATCTCCTTTTTTCTTACTTTTTTTTTTATCCTAATTAAGCCTAAAGAACCAACTACTGGAATTCGTCAACTCTCACTCTCTGAATGGAGGCTGTGGCAAGACCATCCGCTTCCTACACATCGAGTTGACCATTCAGATCGTTGCCACCATTTTGTAAGCGTCATGCAAATGATAGAAGAAATGAGACAAGAAGAGGTAGCACTTTTCCTCCTCCCCCTTCTCTCTTCTTCCTGCCTGTCTCCATTCCTCTTTCCCTCCCTCTCTCTCCCCTCTCTCTGTCATTTTTTGGAGACAGAGTCTTGCTCCCTAGCTTCTACTCCAGACTAACTGCCTCTGTCTTCTGAGCACTGGGGTTACAAACATTTGCGGCCTGCAATTCTCCTGACGAGGGCTTTCTCTCGCTAGTGTGGATAAGACTAGAAAACTGGAATAAAAACACTTCCTCAGTCCTTCTTCCTCTTCCTGCTCTTTTTTATCTGTTTGTTGTGTGTGGTGGGGGCAGGCGGGGGTCTCATGTGCTCCAGACTGCTGTGACTTCCCTATTGTAGCCAAGGATGATCTAGAACTTCTGAAGCTCCTGCTTCAGTCCTGGGGTCCTGGAAATAGAACCCAGGCTTCTCGTATGCTAGGTAAGCACTCCACCACCTGAGCTACAGTCTCAGTCCTTGACCTTCAGAATGTGAAGTCACTGTTGTAAGAAATAACAGTGCTTGTTATAATTAATTATAGATAGAGTATTTGTCAAAAAACAGCCGGGTAGTGGTGGTTCAGCCTTTAATCCCAGCACTAGGGAGGCAGAGGCAGGGGAATCTCTATGAGTTCAAGGCCAGTCAGTCCTATAAGAGGTAGTTCCAGGACAGGCTCCAAAGCTGCAGAGAAACCCTGTCTTGAAAAAACAAACAAACAAAGAATATTTGTTTTGTGCAGCCGCTTTTATCTCAATAGGAACTAATTTTCTGCCTTAAAAGAAGTATATTCTGTGTCTTGAGTACTGAGATTAAAATTAACCAATGATTTCACAGTGATGTGATTTAGATTTTTTTTTCTTGATTGGTTAGAATTTGGATGATTTAAAGCAAAATCAGTTGAGTGATACTGTTTTTTAGAAAAATAATACAGAATGAAACTCATTTCTTAGAATTGACTTACTTTGGTTTTCTGTGACTTTTCCTTGTTTCTTATTTTATAGGATGAATGCAGCTATGAGCGGAAAATTAAGCCTTTTCTACGAATGGAAGATGTAAGGTCAACATGTAATACTCCTAGGAATACATATAAGAATCTAGCCAGTGTCACCACGATTACTCACAAGACATCAGTTAGACCGAGTGGAGGCGAAGGCCGCTCCTCCTCGGTGACCGTGTCTGATGACGAGACTCCTCCCAAGTGCATGGAGACGACTGCTCTCAGGGAAAAGGCTTCCGGAGCAACAGGGAAAGACTCGACTAGGGAAGACGGCAACGAGGCTGCGGCTCCTCCCGACACCTGTGGACCTTCTCCTGCAGAAGCTGTTTCCCGGGTAGACCCTCCGAATGGGGAAAGCGTGGCAGGTGCAGGCGGCATCACCGCCGTGGGTACTGTTAGTGATGACGATACCCACCCAGGACCGTTACTAACGGAGCGTCCAGCTACCGATAAATCCCGCTCGTTTGCCAGGTATTCCTTAGATTCTGGTTATAGTAGTTTCAGTGACGAGAAATCTGTTTCGTCCAATCTGTTCCTTCCGCTGGAAGAGGAGCTGTACCCAGGTAACGCAGCTGAGCACTTTTATAATTGTCATCCGGTGACAGAAGAGGTGCGAGCTAATGTGGAGAGATTTCTCTCCTATTCTCCGCCTTCTCTCAGTGGACTCTCAGCCATGGAATGTGAAGTCACTCAGGATTTTGAACCTGACCGTACGTCCTGCTTACCCAACTCAATGCGTGAACACAGTCATAAACCTGCTTCTCCGACGTCACACTCGACTATGAATTCTCAACAAAACTTAGAAAAGAATTCAGTTAGACATGTTAGTCATCCTCCTGAAAATTATTGTGTTTTTGGCAAAACTGATAATAAGATTTCTGATCAGCCCTCTTGTGGCTCTGACAGTAAAGCCTATAATAATATTAAAGATAAAAACTTAATATCTAACAATTATGCAAATCTTGCAAAGAATTTGGTTGACGAAAATAGCCATGAAGATGATAGTGACCCCCCAGTATTCGCCAATGAGGGTGAAAGCTTACTATTATTCGAAGATAGTGTTGGAGAATTGGATGGTGTGGGCCTTTCTCCCTTCAGTAGTAATAGTCGGCCCCCATGTGTGTCAGATGAAACTCTTACACGTGAAATGCCCCCAATCTCTCGCTTCTTAATTTCTGATGAGCTTTTGTTAGATGATGATTCTGAGCCCGAAGACCCAATCACCTGTGATACCAAGAGCTGGAAATCTCATGAAGGTTTGAAAGACGAACATGGAGGATCAAAGAGTGAGGGGCAGACTTTCGATTGCTCTGCGGATTTATTTTCCATTACCTTCAATTTAGGCTTTTGTAGTTCAGGTTCTGATGATGAAATCCCCCATGTGTCCGGTAGGAGTAGCACACCAGAAGCAACTGGTCTCCCTGGAAGGCATTCTGATAAGGAAATCAGGGATGCCAGTGACACTGTGGATCCGCCAGGGGGAGCCTTATCACCAATCCGGGCAGAAAACCTGCAGTGCCCACACTCTGGGGTGAATAGAGAACCTGCCTCTCCCTGCTTTTCCCCATGCTTGCCAGTGAAGAAGAGAGTTATGAGTACGCCGCTTTCTAAAGCAAACGTGTGGAGCCTGTGTTCTAAGACAGGAGCAGGCGTGCGGAAGATACCAGGTTCTACCGAGGAAAAAGCCGATATACAGAGGTCCAAAGTGACGTTGAGTCCAAGAGTTGACGATTTACGAGAAGAGCTCAAAAGCAGTGATCGTCTCTTTCGGCTACGGTCCCCTCAGCATACTGAAGGTAAGAGTATATCGCTGTGAAATCTGTGAGGTTCTGGAAACACTCCAGAAATAAGTCTGTACTATTCCCAAACTAGCTTTTCTCAGTGTGTGTGTGTGTGTGTGTGTGTGTATACTGAGGAAAAATATATATATATATATATATATATATTGGATAATTATGTGTGTATTCCTCCTTAAGCTGATGCAACCAGAATGCTTTATGTTCTTTACTATCAAATGTACAACGACTTATAATTTGACACAATTATTTGATGGTAAAACTCAAGCAACCCAGTCAGTGGTAGCACACACCTTTAATCCCAGCTCTTAGGAGGCAGAGGCAGGTGAATCTCTGAGTTCAAGGCCAGCCTTGTCTACAGTGTGAGTTCCAGGACAGGCAGAGCTACACAGAGAAATTCTTTCTTGAAAAACAAAAACAAGCTGCAACAGTGTTTCCATAGTCAGAACGGCCTGCTTGAAAGAGTCAAGAGTTTTACCAGGCAGGACTGCCGGCATTTTAAAACAGCACAGTTTTTTTCCTGCTATGGCTGAAAACCGAAATGCTTTAGTCTAGTCTTTCCCAAGCATTCCCAGGCTTTCTGTGGATTCAGTTATCCACGTGGGCGCCATTCTGTAACATGAAGGGTCCTGTTGAAAGTTCTACATCCAGGCCGCAGGCAGCAGGAAGATTTAGGATACTAGGCTGGTTTGAGCTTCTGAGACCTCAACGCCCACCCACAGTGACATACTTCCTCCAACAAGGCTGCACCTACTCCAAATCACACCTCCTAATTATGCCACTCTCTGATGGCTGAGCATTCAAATGTATAAGCCTATGGGGTCGTTCTTATTCATATCACCACACTCAGACACGTGCTTGCTTCTGTATAAACACACGCTGGCCTTGAACTCACAGAGATATACCTGCCTCTGGGTGTGCGCCACCACTGTCCAGCCCAGAAGAACCTTTTAATGTTATTTGTTACCTATGTTTTCATGATGCAATTGTTTCAGCTGGAGTTATGTAAATCATGGTCACACTGGGCCCATGAGATGGCTCACTGGGTAAAGACTCTTCCAAACAAGCACTGTGACCTGAGATTATCCCAAGAAACATGGAGAAAGGAGAGAACAGACGCCCACAAGTGTCCTCTGATCTCCATGTGTGTTTTCTACTATGTGACTGTCTCCCCCCCCCACAGTAAATGTTTTTTAAAAAAATGAACATGGACTGATTATATCTTATATAAAAATATTTGCCTTTTTTCTCTTTATATTTTATTTTTTAAATTTTGAACCTCATTTAAATATATATTTTTAAAGATGTGTTTTTATTTCATGTTACATGCGCTGTCTTACAGAACTGTGTCTAGATGTTGATAATGCTGACTAAACTTCTGACGATCTTCTGTTTATTCGTTTTGCTGAGACAGGGTCTCGCTATGCAGCCCTACTGGCCTTACACTTATTTATGTAGTAGACCAGACTGATCTCAAACTCACAGAGATCTGATTGCCTCTGCCTCCCAAGTGCTGGGATTAAAGGTGTGCACCATCATGCCTGGCTTGACAACCTGTTACAAAAGTAAATAATGAGATTGTCTTTAGGAAATTTTATTGTAGTCATCAATGAAATGGTTTCTGATTGACAAGATTTACTTTTCAATTAATTGTAGTTGAACACTTAACTAGTGAAAGTGAAGATGATGTTTTCCTGAGAAAAACTAAAAAACCCAAAGCAAATGTCCTGAAGTCCCCTGAGGTGAGTCATTCGTGTCTCACAGTGATGTAATCAAGTGAAGACCCTGCTCTCCCCTTTCAGACTCTGTGCCACATTTTAATTAAACTGTTGATCTGTTTTATCCAGGATCAAAAAAGCAGTGACGTTGATTCGCCTGTTCATGTTGTGAAAAAGTCCAGGGTTCTTAGGGTACGTAAATTGTTGGCAGTACATAATACCTAAATTCTTCTTACAAAAATGTTTGGTTTTTATTATTTTAGGTTTATCTCTCTCTCTCTCTCTTTCTCTCTCTCTCTCTCTCTCTCTCTTTGTGTGTGTGTCTGTGAGAGATACTTAGAAGATAAATCGATACTATATCTTATACAATTAGAATTTCTACTAATTGTAGAAATTAGTATTATTATACTAATAATACTAATTAAAGTATTAGTATTTATACTAAATACTGCTAAAGAAAAGTATTATTATAAACTTTCCTAACTATGTAAATAAGGCAGAAATGGAAATAATAGAGAAGAAAGTAGGTCACTGAGGTGGGAATTTGGAAGCTGTGATGAGAAAAGGCGACCTTTAGCCTAAGCGTTGGGAGCTGTAGTAAGCTTGCTGAGAGAGGAAGGGACCCGAGTCACAGCTGGTAGGGGGTGGTGCTGCAGCAGAGTGAGCAGCTCACACAGCGGCCCATGCAGAATACTGCGCCTCTGCACTATGAGGCTTTGCCCTGAAGAATTTGTCCTGCCTACTCCAACGCAGGAACGTGTAACTGCTTTGTGTTTAAAGTGGTTTCATTTGTTTTACTGTAGCAGCAGACCCCGCAGACGATGCTTTATGGATCTTGTGTCTAGCCTAGAGTCATTTGGAAAGTTAAGTCAAAACTCAGCCAATCCATCTTAAGCTGGCGTACTCAGACCATGAAAATTGCTTTGACATTGTGCCGAATCTAAAATGACCAGTGGCTTATAAAAAGTGAATTAAAATTCCGACAAAGCTGAATGTTATGCTGGGTTCAACAAAAATTATTTCGATTCCCTGAAGTATTGATAAGCCTTCTGTTCTTTTACTGGCTTCATATTAAGAAGTGGTTGTAGGTCTCGGGTAAAATCTGTTACTGCTATGTTACTTTCTTGGTTTCAAAGGTTTTCTGTGTGTTTGGATGGACTTTATCTTCTGTGAGACCCTTGGAAATCTAAAGAAAACTCTGTAGGTTTTCATCAGATGTTTTTGATGAAATACTGAGTTGGCTGAACACAGACACTAACACTGGTGCTTCCTGATTTGACATTTGTGGGTCTAACTAGTGAGAACCATTTGATTCTAAGAGAATGTTGAATCAAATACTTTATAATTAAAAAATAGAAATAAAATGAATCCCTCTTAAGAAATGCAGTCAGTTAAATCAGTACAGTTGGTCTTTTCTTCTGTAAGTGTTGTGTTAACTCTTTGTAGTCAGAATTGTCATCTAGTGATGAGAGTGAGCACTCTCTCACGCCATGCTCACAACTGGAAGACTTCAAGGATCGTGAGAGGAATGCCAGGAAAGGCTCCAAAGTACGAAAGAAAAAGAATCATGTAAAGGTAACCTTTCCTTTGTCTCTTTAATGTATATAGTATTTATTACATGCACACATACACATGTGTATTAGTATATATGTGTATGGTAAATATCCATTAGATGCATGGACGGAAGGAAGGAAGGAAGGAAGGAAGATGTTTTGCTTCTTTGTATCTATGCACCATATATGTGATATATGTGCCTGGTACCCACATAGGCTAGAAAAACCTATTGTTATAAACTATTGTGATCAACCACGTGGGTGCTGGGAGGTGAACCTGTGTTCTCTGGGAAAAGCAGACAGTGCTCTTAAAAAAAAAAAAAAAAAGCTTAAGTGCTGAGCCATCTCTCCAACCCCTCAAACCTCAGTTTGTAAGGAAGTATTTTCCCATCCTGACCTGGCAGGGGAGATACCTTGATCACGAAGGTGGTTTTCCCAGGGCAAGGCTTATCCATTGCACTCCGGATGTGCTGACCTCTGAGATTTCCCTCAAATGCGGGAGACTCGACTGTAGAGTTTATGGTAGTGGGGGACTGCGTTCGCTCTCCCCTGGAAAAAAGGAAAAAGAGAAGTATTTTCCCACCAGTTTTTTTTTTTTTTCTGGAATTAAAATATCTCAAAGTGCCAAGTGCATTGCCTTTTGTTTTTCTTTGTGTTTTTTTTAAGTCTTGTTAGTGATATGTTATTTTGAATGATTAAATGAAGAAACTGAAATGTATTGAGAACTTATTGTTCAAATTGAAGGAAATGTAAAGACAGACCTGAGTTTTAGAAAATTTGTTTTTATAGTGCTTGCGATTTCTTTAAAAAGGCAAGGGGAAAAAAAAGAATTTCTTGCATCATTTACTTCGTATGTGAGGCAGGGGTTGATGCACGCATGCCACCGTGGGAGGGTGGAGGTCGGAGGACAAACTGCAGGAGTCGGTCTCTCCTCCAGCGTGCGGGTCCCGGGGATGGGCTGCAGGTTGTCAGTGTTGGTCACGTTTGCCTGATGGGCTATCTCACTGATGATCCCGTTTTTTCCCTTATCTTTATTCATTATTTTAAATATTCGCCAAGAGTTCTCTGCACCTTTCCCTCCTGTCAGTGCTGCTGATATTCTGGCTTTCCAGGCCAGAGCTCAACTTTTGGAATCTCTGTAGACGGTCTGTTGGGAACATCCAGCAAGCCAACTAGTCTCTTAAATATTGTTTGACCTAAAATTATCAGAACAAATTTTATATAGGTACCCCTTCCCTTTTTGTGTAGTTTTAAATCTTATTTTGGCTCTTTGCTCTTGAAAGCATTGACAAGAAAGCCACCTCCTTAAGAGCATAGGGTGGCCCTGGCTCACGTGACTGTGTTGTCGAATGTTGTTCCCCACATCAAGAATGCATAAGGTGCTGGCCATGCCTTGATCTCAACCTTACACACTGTGCACATGGATTGAAATGTCACACTGTACCCCATAAATATGGACAATTACATGCCAGTTCAATTTTGAAATAAAAACCTAAAAATATGATTTCCAGAACAAAAACTGTGAGAGAGAATTATTTTCATTTTCTGGGATGCCTTCCCTTCCTTGTTTTTCATAGAATATAGCTCGGATGTTTCTAGATGACGAGGCAGAGGTTTCGGAAGAGGATGCAGGCTGTGTCTCATCAGATGAAGATGAGTTGGAAAATGAGCAGGAATCGTCTCTTCTCGACTTTGTAAATGACCAGACCCAGCTTTCACAGGCTATAAACGGTAAGTGCTGTCATGGCAGTTCATAATTATTTCCAGTGTGCCTAATGTCATATTTAAATACGGTCTCTTTATTAAAAGAAACTTGGCTCTACAGGGATTAGATTCAGTATGTGCACAATCTTTGTTCATTTTCATTTAAATTCTGCAGTGCTTGCCTTCTGATTTACCTAGGCAGCTCAAACACATTTAGCTAGTGTTCAGTGCCTTCCTTTTGCTGTTAACGTACAACAGCTAAGAAAGAGATGCTTGATAGTCTTCGTGTGAAGCGTTCTTTCCAATGGAAGTTAGACAGTGTGTGTGTGTGTGTGTGTGTGTGTGTGTGTGTAAACTAAAGTGTGCAGTGTTTTACATGATGAAACAGTTACTCAGAAGAGAAGTGGGGGGAGAGAGGGAGACTTGAACTTGCTAAGGTGGGAGGCATTGAACACAGGCCATTTGCTGTTATAGTTCAGATGTTGTGAGCCCAGGTCTTAACTATGGACTCTATAAGCCTCCTGCCTGAGCCTGCTGATTGCTGTAATTAGAGAAGAGCACATTCCCTTGCCTGGTGACCAAGTTGCCCCTGTGAGGCGTAGGCCTCATTGAGAATGTGTCGTCTGATCAGTGATGAGAAGAAAGTCATTCAGCAATGTGGGTGAATCAGACCAGTTGAGGAAAACGCTAACCTTGCTAATGTATCGCTAAGGGAGATCTACTTGAGCATGCCCATGTTCACAGCCCATGATTCGGATTGGCTACCACCTAAGTGAGAAGCGTTCTGATTGGCTCATCAGTATTCTGGCCTTTCCGAGAGCAGGTTTTGTCAGCCTTTCTGTTTCTGCAGACTGCGATATAATTTAGAGCTGCAAAGTTTCTGAAAGACCATGAGTTTAAAGGGGAAAAATGTGTTTATGAACAAACTTCTCCGTACCGTAATCCTGACTACACAGTCTCCAGAATACAGTGTAGTGCCCTCAGTGGGCAGTGATGGATGTGTCTTTTGCTGATTTTAGTAAAATCTGGTAACATTCAAAGATAACAGCAAATTCAGAGGCCCTCAGGCAGCGGCGCTCATAGACTTTTGAAGGACTAGCGTCATTGCAGAAGGGAAGCAGGAAGCAGAGACAGCAGTTAGGCCAGTCTGCATCGTTAGTACAGTCCGAAGTAGAGCTGCTGCCGCAACACAAAGAGCAGTAGCGGCTCCTATAGGGTTGGTACTGATAGGGGAGAAAGACTAGATTCTGGACAGCTAAAGGTGATGGGGTCTCTGGGCTGGAGTCACAGAGTGCACAGGTGGACTTCTGCTGCTCGACCAAGAAGATGGAGTGGTTTGAACAGAGAGAGACACCGGATCTCCACTTAGACACAGCGCCTTTGAAAGAAAAGACTTCAAAGCTTATTTTAAAAGTACAAAGAAATTCTTATTTTCATGTGTTAAGTATCCTTTGCTATGATTTTAAAAATGATAAGCATCAATAAATAAAATCCCATGTTTTCCCACTTTGTCCTTTACTAGAAATTATGACCATTTTAGTCTCATAGAAGTTTTTCTGTACATTTTCCTTTCTGAGAGACTGGATCCTTCTGCTGTTGGAGGTTTTCTTTAGTACTTGCATGAGTCAGGTGCAGTCCTGAGGACGCTATGTGCTTTTGTGTGGAGTAGGAAGCTGTGGTCCTATTCCTCATTCTCAGAACAGACTTAGAGAAAGTTGTCTACAGTCACCCACTAGGTGATGATTCTCAGAGACAAAACTCTGGCGTCACCATCATTGTTATCCTTAGTTTTGGTTTTTGAAAAGACAGGCTCTCCCTATGCAGTTGTGGCTTGCCTGGAATTCACTTTGTAGGGCAAGCTGGCCTCAAACGCAAAGATCTGTTCACCTCTGCCTACTGACCATAGGCTTAGAGTCGCATGGCACCACACTTGGCCTCTGATAGCATTTTAAATAATTGGTTTTAGGTTTCTCTTCACATTTCTTTTAAAATTTATTTTTTCCATAAAATCATTTTAGTCTAAAAATTAAAGATGGATCTTTTATTTCTTTATTGGAGTTTTGTAGTAGGGCTTCACCATGTATCCCAGAAGGGCTTCATACTTGCTATCTATTCAAAGTACCATATGTAACCAGAGATTCCCCTGCCTCTATTTCTGGAGTGCTGAGATGTATTTGGGTTTTGGGTGCGATCTTACTATGTTGCCTAAGCTGATGTTTACATACAAACGTGTATGTACGTGTGTCTGTCTCTCTGTCTTCTCCATAAATCTTTTTCTTAATGTTGAGCCATGCAAATTGAAGTAGTCAAAGTTAAATGAAGACTTTCATGTAAGTGATTTGTACCTGTTTTCCAATTCTCATCTTTACACAGATTCTGAAATGAGAGCTATTTACATGAGATCCGTGCGGAGCCCACTGACGAACACTAAGTACAGAATGGCCCGTGAGAAGCATAACAACATGAACATTTTCTCTCAGGTACTGACTTCAGAAGTAACCATTGAGGATTTTCTGTCACGATTTGAAATGCTGTCATATTAATAAAGCTTCTGTTGTGTTTTTAAACTTAGAAAGTCAGAGCTGGCTCGGATAATTGTACTGTGCAATTTTTTTCCCCAACTATGAGAATTAGTTTAAAGGAGATGAAAAGAATTGATCATCTATTAGTTAGTTTTTTATATGCCATACTTGTTTTAAAATGTTTTATTTTTTATAAAAATGTTTCTTGAGATTACAGATGGATCTTTTATTTCTTTGTTTACTGATGTTTTATGGTAGGATTTCAGTATGTAGCCAAACTTGCTGTGTATTTAAGGTGCCACATATAACTAGACATTCTCCTGCCTCACTCTCAGTCCTCTGGGGTGCTAGGATGTTGTTGAGTTTTGGATGAGAACTTACTGTGCTGCCCATGCTGGTCTCCGACAGATGTTTTATCTGCTTACTTACTGACTGTAGTACTGACTGTAGTCCTGGCATTGAACCCAGTGACTCCCATGTACGAGGCAAGTGCTGTACCTCCTAAGTCAGTGGTTCTCAACCTTCCTAATGTTGCAACCTTTAACACAATTCCTCATGTTGTGGCGACCCCCCAACCGTAAAATTGCTTTCATTGCTACTTCAGAAATGTAATTGTGCTGCTGTTATGAATCGTAATGTAAAGGTTTTTTGGAGATAGAGGTTTGCCGGAGGGGTCATGACCCACAGGTTGAGAACTACTGTTCTAAGCTACTACCCCCCCCCCCCACACACACACATTGGTTTTGAACTCAGAAGATCTCTCTGCCTCAGTAGGATTATAAGCACAACATTAGGCATGGCTAGTATGGCTTTCATTTAAGGTTATATTTTTTTCTGTCCATAAATTGCCATGTTCAGCGTAATAATAGGGCTATTCAAATCTATATTTAATTTTGTGCTTATTCTATAGCACTTGCCACAAGTTTTTCTGACTGCCTGTAGTTGACTGTAAATTTCTAGAGGGCAGATTGTTTCCTTCCTTTTTTTCTTCCTTCTTTCATTTATCTTTTCTTTTGTTTGTTTGTTGTTTGAGACGGGGTTTCTCTATGTAGCCTTAACTGTCCTGGAACTTGCTCTGTAGACCAGGCTGGCCTCACACTCACAGAGATCTGCCTGCCTCTGCCTCCCAGTGCTGGGATTAAAGGCATGTGCTACCACCTAGCTCTTTTGTTTTGTTTTTTAATCTCTCAGTCCTCATTTTTCCCATTGGGCCTGGATGGCTAGGATAGCCTTCATTTAAGGTACTGAGTAGACGTTCATGAAATAGAATAAACATTAGTGCCTCAAAGAATGTAGATTCAAACTAGTTATAAGATAAATTTAAATATTTCTATCTATTTTTATTATAGATTCCCGAGCAAGATGAAAGCTATTTAGAGGACAGTTTTTGTGTTGATGAAGAGGAGTCTTGCAAAAGCCAATCATGTGACGAAGAAATCTGTGTTGATTTTAACTTAAGTAAAGATTCCTTTACAGAGGAGAATGTAAGATATAAAACCCGGTATGCAGTAAAGCTGAGACAAATGAGCACGAAACAAAACTCTCCACGGCCAAAAAAGAAGCTGTCTCGTATTATCTTACCAGACGATGACTCCGAGGAGGAGGTTCGCACCATGAGTGACAGAGAAGACCCCAGTGCCGATGGCGGCACTGCGGACAAGCACACGCAGCAGGGCCAGCAGGGCCAGCAGGGCCAGCAGGGCGGTTCCGGGCCTCTTGGGTCTTCAGCACAGCCCCAGGTCCTTTCTGATCCACCAGCTCATCAGAATCCCATGCAGAGACATCAGGTGGTACAGAGTAGAACGGCTGCTGTGGCTGTTGTCCCTGAAGTCGCGAACCTCGAGGCTCGGAGCCATAAAGCAATCCCATCTACTTCTTCTCCGTGTGCGAGAGCTGAGTCAAGGAAGGAGTATGGGAAACATCCAGCAGAGTTGAAGGTGTGCATGAAAATGAAGAAAAATGAGTTGTTTGGGGGAGGGATGCTTTCTTTTTTTGTATTTTATCCTAAGTAACTCAAAGACAAAAGTAGTGTTTTGTTCTTTTGAAGTAGTCTCCACCTGGGGTTAGCTGGCTGCCAGCCGCACTCGAGGTCCCGTGAGAGATGCTGTCATATAAGGGACCGTGACAAAAAGTGATGGAGCGGAACCCTTGAGGGCTTCTGGCTTCTGCGAGTTTACAGACCCGCTTATGCCCACAAATGTGCATATACCACATGTGCATAACACACACACAGAGCTCTCATACCCAAAGATTTCTAACCCATTGAATTCATCACAAATAACTTCTGCTGGCTGTTGATTTGTTTAACCTAGGGTCTTGCTATGTAGCCCAGGCTTGCCTCAAACTCTTTATCCTGTGTTGACCTCCAACTTCCTACCTCCGTCTTCCTGGTGCTATGATTACAGGTGGGTGCAACTGCACACATCTGGCTCTGATTTGCCAGTATTTTTGGAAGGGTTTTACATTTAACTCATAATGGATATTGGTTGTAGCTGTCTTAAGAGTGTTTATCTGGCTTCATAGACCTGACCTTGTAGAAAAATTAAGAAAGCCTATCCTCAATTTTTGAGTAAAGTTTGCAAATTCTCAGCATTACTTCTTGTATAAATGAAGCTGTCTGTTCCTAGGCTCTGTAGGTTTTTGGTTATTGCATCTCTCGCTCTTCTGTTTTTCAAAACAGGTTTTCTTTGTGTAACAGCCCTGGCTGTCCTGGAACTCACTTTGTAGACCAGGCTGGCCTAGAACTCACAGAGATTCTCCTGCCTCTGCCTCTTGAGTGTTGGGATTAAAGTCATCCACCACCACTGCCCGGCTACATCTCTCTTTATCTGGTCAGATTACCTGTTTATCACATGTGACATTTATGACCCTGATACATGTTCAGCTGGGCAGTGACCAGTGCTTTCCCTTTAAGGTTGATGACCCAGAGGAAGGCAAGACCTCAGCAGCACCCTGTTCTAATTCAACCCTCCATGTGACTGAGGTATATCCAGCCCTGAGCTTTCCACATGAAGGAAATAGAGCTTGCATCCTTGTGGACAGTCGTGAAATCATTTCTGGTTTAGAAGTAATTTCTTCGCTAAGAACGGTGCATGGGTTACAAGTAGAGGTTTGTCCTCTTAATAGCTGTGATTACATCGTCAGCAACCGCATGGCGGTGGAAAGGAAGTCTCAGGCCGAGATGTTGAATAACAGCAGTAAGAACAAGTTCATCGAGCAGATCCAGCGCCTGCAGGGCATGTTCCAAAGAATATGTGTGATTGTGGAAAAAGACAGAGAAAAAGCAGGTTTGTGTTTTCAAATGTTTAAAATTGACTATTATTTAATTCATTCTTTGCTGCCTGGGTGGATCATTTCATACTTAATACCAGGATGTTTTTCATTAGTCATTGTGTTTTCATGAGGTGTATGAAAGCTGACCAGGGAGAAACCAAAGGCAAAGCACACTTGTCGTAAGACCTTTCCAGGAACGTCAAGAAGGAACACTGCAGCCTCAGGGAGAGATAGGAATCTGGTGCTTAGGAGCCAGGGCTCACAGCGTCAGTGGGAAGAGCTGAGAGGTACCCCTACCTGAACAACTGCTTTATTATGGGTCAGTAAGGGAATGGTATTGTTTGTTGTCATTCTGAGTGTAAGTGATGTACGTGAGAGGGGCAAGGAGGGTCATTCTGAACACAGTAAGATGGGGTTTACTTAAGTCACTGAACTGGGTGTCTAGGTTGCACCTAAAAATGCAAGATTGGAATTATTGCTAGAAGAGTGAAAAGATTGTGATATGTAGAGCCAGCAGATGCATTGGTTTCTGGTTTCCCTACAGCTCTGTGGGTATTTCTTTGACAAGCCGTTGCCTCTGAATAACAAGTTGGTGGCAAGATGCTTGTCCTGCTCATCTCATGGTGCTGTAAGAACAAAATAGTACCATGTTGTGGAAAGCCATTATGGAAGTACTGAAAAATTAAGTAAAGGAAATAGTGATTTGTATAAAACATTGGTTTGGAAATTGGGCAGTATATCTTTCCTCATTCTGTCCCTAGTGAATGGTAACATTGTATCTGGATAAGTCACGTTATTTTTTTTTCCTAACTGGAAAAGTGAAGAGTAAAGAAAGTAGTTCAAAACAAAGTGGAAATATGGTAGAAGTGATGAAAAAGTATCTGGAGGAGGAGCGTATAATGGGGATTGCCACAAAAAAAGAGTAGAGTATGGAAAGCAGTGAACAGGAGCGGGAAGGACCTCGTCATTGGGATCAATACACAAGTTTATATCAACTAATCCAGTATTTAATGAGCTTCTTCATAGGTTAATTTCAGTTGAAGACAAAGATGTCTGTCGGACGTTGGAGAATCACTTTACAGCTCAGTTGTAGTTTCTCTTTGGTAGAAGGCACCGCTTGTTAACTCAGTGATGAGATACTAGAATTCCAATAAAGTTATTTTTATTAGAATTAATAAAATAATATTAATAAATAATTAAAATGAATGAAAATTAATAAATTAATAAATTAATAAATTATTAGAATTATAAAAAAGATATTTTCCCTGATTTTAGTCAGTAAATTTCATTTTTCCTGACTATGAATTTTTTAGGAGACATATCGAGACTCTTTAGAAGAACGAAGTGTTACGACAGTCTGCTAACCGCCTTAGTTGGAGCTGGAATCCGAATCCTTTTCAGCTCTGGACAAGAAGAAACTGCAGATTTACTAAAGGAGCTATCATTGGTAGAGCAAAGAAAGAATGTTGGTATTCATGTCCCAGCAGTGTTGAGTCCTAGGAAATGTGAGGCCCTTCAGTTCTATCTGAGCATTCCTGGTATAAGTTACATAACTGCCTTAAATATGTGTCACCGGGTGTCATCCGTGAAAAAGATGGCTAACAGGTATGTCTGTTTTACTGGGATTTTTAAATGGCCACTATTATTTTTAAAAAAGTCTTTGAATTATTTAGTGTGTGTGTGTGTGTATATCTGCACGTGCACGCACGTGTGGGCACATGCATCCCCCTGCCTGCCACAGTGGGCCCATCAGAGTCACAGGACAGCTTTTGGGAGTTGGTTCTCTCCCACCATATGAAGCCTTAAGGGTCAAACCCAAGTGTTCAGGCTTGGTGGCAGACACCGTTAGCTTATCTTGCCAGCCACTCTGTTATGATTCTTGTAAAATTATTTTCTATGCCTTTACAGCTAGATTCTTCTTTCTATATGCTTATTATCCGTGGAGCTCATATTTTAAGTTTCTATCTTGAAATTCCTAGTAGTACCTTAGCATGTTTTATATCACTTTCTCCCTTCTAACCCTTCCCAGCTACCTTCCCTCGTCTACCCCATGCTCTCCCCAAGTTGATAGCCTTTTTATCATTGTTACATACATGCATTATGTGTATGCACAAATATATGTAAACATCACGTGCTGAGTCCTTTTTTGTGTGTATATGGTTTCAAGACTGACCATTCTATACTGGACAAGTAAGGGGGCTCACCCAAGGGAGAGGCTAATTCTCCTTCTCCCAAGAGTCATTAGTTGTCTGTAGTTCTTTGTCTGTGGATGGGACCCTAGGAAATTTTTCCCTTCCACATTGACATGTCCACTGGTACTGGACATTGGAATTAAAGACAGTTGATCCACCATGTTGGGTAATGGGAATTGAACTTGGTTCTTCTGGAAAGAGTCGCCAGTATTATAATCATCTCCCCATTCCCCAAAAGCAGCTTCTTTGTTGAAGACGGAGAGTTATATTTATCTGTGGGTATAAGGTTAAGTTTTAGAACGTAGTTAGGAAATATGCCTTCCTAGTAAGGTGGTGGGATCTCCGCTGAGATCCATGACCTAACTGGCCACAGGTAGCTGACTGGGTTTAAAGCATCCTGTTGAGTGGGCAGGTAATTGGGCAGGTATACAGCTATTGGTGTCACAAATAGGTAGAGCTACTGATTGTTTCCCTCCCTCAGCAGCTTACAAAGCACTGTCTGAGCCCTGATTGTGTGGTGCCTTCAGCATCAGGTTTACCTTAAACCTCTGAGGCAATCAAGTGCCTTCAGCATTAAGGGCTTACCTTAAGCCTCTGAGGCAATCAAGGACCTCTGTTGTTATGGGAGTCTCTTGTCTAACCCTAACTACCCAAAAGGCGGCTTGTCATGCCTGCTACTGGGGGGTTCTATTAGTCTATAGGTCTGTGGGAAGCATTGCCAGCCAAAAGTGGCATAACTTTATTAGTTTTATTTATAAATATATTCAGTTATATGCCATGTTAGGTAAATATTAAAAATAGTTAATTCCTTAAGGCTTTTTGCAAGCATCCCTTAATTTATAATAGGTTCTCTCGTCCTAGGTGACTAAATTGTGTGACGTTGACAGCAAAAACTGGCCTGCGTGCCTTCTTAGGAATATCAACCCGTCACCTAAGGTCTTCCCCCAGAGGCCCACTTTTTAAAGATCCAGTCTTCCCACACTGCCACCCTCAGCTTCAGGTCCCTAGAAATGAATGTCTTGGGGAAGATTTCATACATATTTGCTCCATTGCAGATCTGGTGGTTTAAGATACTGTAGGTGGTTGTTTGCACGGTCCTACTACATACCCTAGGAATTAGCTAGACTAGGCTTTTTCCAGACTCGAGAGCTGGCTTTCCTCTGCCAGAATACTAGAACTGAAGGAGTGCCATGCCCAGGATTAGTCGGTTTAAAGAAAACAGGTTTTTGTTGTTTATGCTAAGGACATACTAACGAGAGGCACAAAAGAAGAGGTTTTTGAGTGTGTACTGGGAACTGAGTGCAGTGCCCCATGCCTGCTGGGCAGCTGGTCTACCACTGAGTCACAGCTCTATTCCGAGGCATGATAAAATCAGTAAATTTCATGAAAGCCAGATTCACTGTTTCTTTTTCAGCTCACCTGAAGAAATCTCCGTGTGCGCTCAAGTAACTCGCCAAAAGGCTGAGGAGATCTACAGATATATTCGCTGTACATTTGACATGCAAATGTTACCAAATGATCTCACCCAGGATAGACTGAAACCTGACGCATGCTCAGCACTCCAAGTGTGATTATGAAAGAACTCTCCAATACTAAACATACTTCAATAATCATTGTAGTTCGTGATTACCAGTTTAAAATATGTAAATATTTCATCCTTATATATTGTATACTGTTATTTATAGACTATAATTTATTT
This sequence comes from Myodes glareolus, assembly GCF_982192425.1. Lineage (NCBI taxonomy): Eukaryota > Metazoa > Chordata > Mammalia > Rodentia > Cricetidae > Myodes > Myodes glareolus. The sequence continues at coordinate 60,629,920 of NC_142036.1, read as the reverse complement.
TTAAAAGGAAACCTTTGATGTTTTGTAATCATTTTGATGAAACCGTGAAACAACTTTTTATTGAATAAATCAAGGCTGATGAAACGTTGTTCAACCTGGTTTAAGCATCTAAGAAGGCAGGCCAAGGGGCTGGGAGATGACTGGCTCCTTAAGTGTTTGCTGCACAGACCTGAGTACATCCCAGTACCCACGCAGAGGCCAGACACAGTGGTGGGTGCGCGCCTGGAGTCACAATCATCCTAAAGACAGGAGGAGATCAGAAGCTTGCTAACCAGTATGGCAGAACTGGTGAACTCCAGGTTCAGTGGAAGGAAGACTGTCTCAAAAATAAGGTGGCCCAGTGGTGGTGGCCATGCCCTTAATCCCAGCACTCTGGAAGGCAGAGGCAGGTGGATCTCTGTGAATTCAAGGCCAAGCTGGTTTACAGAGTGAGTTTTAGGACAGCTAGGGCTACACAGAAAAAGCCTGTCTTGAAAAAGGACAAACAAAACAGAAAAACTCAATAACAAAAAATATCCCATGGGCATCTCTGGTCACCACACATCTCCATGCTTACCTTTGTGTACAAATCTGCATACACAGAGAAGATGCAGAAACTTCAGAGTGCATCCAAGTCAACCTGGATTTTATTGCCTATCAGATCATAAAAATGAGCTCTTGAAACAAGTGGCTTGTTCATATTTACACTGTCAATTTTAGGAACAAAACCCAGGAAGAAGTTTGTTTTTTTTTGTTTTTGTTTTTTTACAAAAAATTAATTCTGAATTTCAGTCATCTGAAATAATTTTAAAACCCAATATCCTAAAATCCCACAGACGTATTTGCTGTTCAAAATTATGTTAAAATCAGAGAAAAAGTATGCAAAAATATTGGCCAGTATGCATTTAGCAATTACTTCAGTCCACATACTCTGATTATCTCTTCAGTAATCAGAATACTTTTTAAAAAAATAAATGCTGCTAGGTATAGAGCAGATTTTGTGGCTACCTTCTAAAATACTACCTATTAGCCTCAGCCAGCAAAGCTCCACATTGAAGACTGACAACTCATTCCTTCTGTCCTTACTTTTGTTCTGCACCAACCAACCAACACCTGCTGATGATTGCCGGCCATTTGGGGGAGGGTATTATTGGGATTGTACCTGGCGCCTTCTGAATAGTGGACAAGCGCTGTACCTGCTATGTCCAGCTGCCTCCATCATGTTAGGAACTTCATTTTTATATTTCAAAAACATCTTTTATTACTGTTTTTTAAATTATGTATATGTATGTATATGTGTACATTTGAGTACAGGCTCTTGTGGCATCCAGATGAGAGTATTCCATCTCCAGAGCTGAAATTATAGGTGCAGGGCACAAAATTCATGTCCTCAAAAGGAGCTGCAAGTACTCTTTAACTGCTGAGCCATTTCTTGACCCCCTTAATTTTGTTTTTGAGATGGGTCTTTATTAATAAATTGTCTAGGTTGGCCTTGAACTTGCAAAAGTTCCTCCTGCCTCCGTTTCCTGAGTAGCTGAACCATGACTGAAACACCAGGCCTAGTAACTGCTTAATAAAAAGGCCTGCTCTACAAACTAAGTTCCAGGGCAGTCAGGACACACCCTGAGACTCTGACTCGGAGAGAAGAGACAAAAATAAAGGAATAAAGGAATGATTATATACTATGTGTTCCAATGTGTTTTAGGAAACTTAAGCGGGAGCAGTAACTTTGAAGCCCTCTAGGCTCAGGAGTGTCCAGGTCCGTCCCGAGGCCCTCCATGTCTGCCCACAGAACACTCTTATGGGCTATAAGGCTGGACCCAGCCCCTCTAGATGTAGACAACCAAGCTTCACCCAACAGAGTAAAGACTCAGTGGCACATGCCTTTAATCGCAGTGTCGTGGTCTGGCCCGACCATAAAATATCTCTCTCCGGACCGGTGTGGAGGCGCAGGAATAAAGACACAACTCACATGGCTTTATCGGGAGGGAGATTCTCCGTGATCCCTCATGAAATCCTGGAAATTCCTCTGCATTTATTCTCCAAACAGCTTTTATATCAAAACATAAACTGAGGGGGAAATTCATTAGCATTCTGTTTCCTAGGTAAGCAGGTGAATGGCTTTTAGTCACCTCCACATTTACCTATGTCTCCTCTGTCATGTCTTCCTGGTCTGCATGCTAGCTCAGTCACAAAGGCTTGAATTATCATCTCTATTTAGGCGTCCACCAAATTACAAAGGAGCAGAACAACATCCTGACCTTTTGTTAGGGTGGTGACAGCCTGTCTGGAAGGGTAAGTGAGAACTATGGCCTGAGCCTGGGTGCCATACCATACAGAAATATTGGGCCTACATCACAGCACTCAGGAGGCAGAAGCAAGTGGATCTCTGTGAGTTTGAGGCCAGCGTAGTATAAAGAATGAGTTCCAGGACAGGCTCCAAAGCTACACAGGGAAACCTTGTCTTGAGAAAAATAAAACAAAAACCCACAAAACAACAAACACAACTTGAAATCCCACTAATTGTCCCTGAAGTACTATATAAACCATTACTTCTCAGTTCTCTGTTGCTTGCCCAAGCAGAGGCAGCCACCCTCCCACTAAACCTTATGTGAGGTTTGTTGTGTGGTGTGACTGTACAGTATTCTTTGGCTCCGGCTGCTTGGATATCTTTATCCAAGCTTTAACGTTTGCATTGGGAAAACCTTCCTCCTCAGAGCTGTGACACTTATAACAACAAAATGCACTATTTTTCTGATTAAATAGTTTAAAAAGGAAAAATCCAGAAACACATACTACACAAATCTAAAATTTTATTTGAACAGTCTAACTGGATGTAAAGGGTAAATGAATACGTAATGTAACCAGAGGACAAATAAATGTTAAAACAATGGCAAAATAAATGTTACTTTCTAAAGGGGCTGTCAGAAAGGGAAAACCTGGTTATTATGGCATAGTAACACCTTATCAACTATACATAACACAGTTGTAAAATACAATAGCGCCTGTCCTCTGGTTCTGGTTATAAAATAACAAAGAGCAATTTCACAAACAAACCAACTTACGATAAATTTTAAGTAAAACTATCAGAAGATAAAAACATGTAAAACATAAAAAAAAACACAAAGCAATTTGAGTAACATAAACAGTCTGATACCAGGTGGCAAGATTTCATTCCAGTATCCATCAATGCTAACTCCTTAACTCCAGTCCCTTACCTCTCCTCACTTCAGGGTTTTAAAATTGATTAAGACACCTTTTTGAGACATGATTACCAAAGTAAACAGACTTGGGTAGTCAAGAAACTTAAGATTTATGTATATTAATATTACAAATAAAACTTACAAATACATACAAACACAAAGTACTTTTACTTGTATTTTATTGCAACACTGAGGAATGCTCTAAAGGATGGTAACCTTGCAAACAAACATAAGATATCTTTTGGAAACAAATCGGCATTCCCTCATTACAAAGAAAATACCCATTCATCAAATGAGAATATAAGTATGCTCTGCTTGAGGGTAAAAATCCTGTAAATCATATTTACTATCAGTCAGAGTTTGAAAAATAATAATCTTTCTCTTCTTCGTCTGATTCTATAGCATCATCGAAATACTTTGTGATAGCAGTGTTTTCACCTAAATCTGTAAAGACAAATTTAATGAAAAGGATTAATATATTTCCAGTAATTTTAGCAAAACTAAAATCAACAAACTAAAGTAGTCTGTCTACTTGAGAACTAGTTAATCTTACACCATCAAATAGAGACTGTATTGTAATGGAACTAAGCTACAAATAAAGAAATACAATACCTTTGTTAAACAGGGCTTTTCGTATTGATGTCGTAGGTGAGAAATCACTTTCAACCTATAAAAGAGTATGTGTTAGTAACAAATCTGAATGAATCTCCTGTGATACCTCCTAGATGAAATTAAGAATGTTTTTATTCCCAGAGTACTTTAAACATAGGCCTGTTTCATCACTTTTAGTCACTATAGGAACCAAATTCTTGAGTTTATCCAGAGCAAAATTCATACCTTAAGTGTTATATGTATGTATGTACATATATAATAATATAAACTTATGCTACAGAAGGCAAAATATCGTCTATATCCTATAAAAGTTGCCAAATGTACTGAGTACTTATCTTGGTTTAGACACTTTATTACTATTCTTGTGAGATGACATAAAGACATAATTTACTTTTCATAACCACTCAGGAACAAGTCATTAGCATTGCTTACTTCAAACACATTAAGAAAACCAACCAGCTGGGTGGTGGTGGTGCAAGCCTTTAATCCCAGCACTTGGGAATCAGAAGCAGGAGGATTTCTGTGAGTTTGAGGCCAGCCAAGAGCTAGTTCCAAGACAGCCAAGGCAGTTACAGGAGAAACCCTGTCTCAAAAAACGAAAGGAAGGAAGGAAGAAAGGAAGGAAGGAGGGAGGGAGGGAGGGAGGGAGAGAAGAAAGAAAGAAACTTGAATAAAGAAAGAAAACCAAACAGGTGTGGTGGTGGGTGCCTTTAATCCCAACACTTTGTTCACAGAGGCAGGCGGATCTCTTGAGTTCTGAGTGTGAGTAAGGTCACCTTGGTCTACAATGGGAGTTTCTGAACAGCCAAGGCTACACAGAGCCACAGCACTACCTCAAAACAACAACAAAAAGACAGGGAAATAAAAATGTGTTTCTAATAGAAGGACCCAATGATATATCAAAACTAACATCTCTTCATTTAGTAGAGAAAACAATCAAGTGTATTAATTTGCTGTGCTGATCCATGGTCGACCATGGATCAAAAAAGAATGGACATCACCTAGGGAACATTAGAAATGTAAATTTCTCAAGTGTACTGCATCAGAATCTTGACTAAACCAGATCCTCAAGTGACTTCTATGAACATTTCAACTAAGGAAACACTTAGAACTTTAAGAACACACACACACAAAGACTGTTTTAAGGCTTCCTAACGATGTTAATTTCAGGTTGTTTTGTAAGAACCAAAGGTTCATTCTCATTCAGGAATATGGAGATGAAAATTTCAAGTTTACGAAGAAGCAGGCTGCCTACATGTATGAAACAGATTTCGATTTCTTTTTAAGAAATGAACCAATCACTAGATTAATTTTAAACCAAGGTCTCTGATGAAGTATTTGCTATTTCTTGTGGCTAAGCCCATGAAGGCAGATATGATTATAAAACTCCAGTCTAAGGAGAATGTTACATAAGCAAGTCTGAAGTGTAAATAAAAGCTTTAAAGAGAGGAAGAAGTGGCCATATCTAGCCTGAAGAATTATGTTCCTAAATAGGTAATCTCACAGTTCATCTATGAAAGTTATTCTCCAAAATTACTATTTTGAAAACAATCTTAGGAGAATTACCTTTTCTAGAATCTAAATATTTGGTTATGTTTTATTCAAACATTCAGAACTTAATCATTTAAAAATTTGAAAGTAAAAAATTTAAAGGCAATACAAAAAGGTAAAGAGAAAAAAAGGTCCTGAATTTGAAAAGGGGTATAGTAGGTTTTGAGGGAAGAAAGGAGAAGGTGAAATAGTTACATTATAATATCAAAACAAAAAGTTTTTTTAAAAACTTGTTTTTTGAGACTACAGACTCCTGATCCTCTAGCCTCCACCTCCCAGATGCTGAGACTGTAGGTCTGTGCCAGCTAAGGTGTTTGAAGCTACTGCCTATGGGCACACCAGACATCTACTGAGTCATGCTTCCAGCACTAATAAAAAAGGTGTTGCTTTTGTCCAGGGTATAGTCCATTATGAAGGCGATCTTCAAGTAAAGTTTGTGTTTAGATTTTAAATACTGGAATGTTAAAACAAAAATGGAGTCACTAAATCTAAAAGAATCTCAACCCGTTTCAAAGTTGTAAGAAATTAGATGAAATACTTATTCTCTAAAGGCCAGAAATCAATTACTCTAGACTAACAGCTATTGAAAAGATAGAATATATTTTTATATTGCTTAAAATGTCCTTCCTGAACTGCTATTCGTTTCCAAACGAGAATTCTTAGCCATTCTCGCCTTGGTTAAATTGATTCAGTTAAGAGCTGTCATCTATGTATGTATGTCATCTATGTATTTATTTATTTCACTAATAGCTTCATATTAGAATCATATTAGGTTGTAAGTTCTTAGAGGGTAGAGACTGTTATACAATTTATAACTACCACAGTTTATCAAGTATTATAACTGTTCTACATAAAAGTGTCGGATAAATAATAAACATACTTACTGTTTTTTTCCTAATGTTGCCCCACACAAGACCACACTTGCCATACTTTTTCGCATTTTTTTGCATATGGAAAACATATTTATCATAATCATCACTGTATGAATACAAAATAATATCAAGATGTCAAGTCAGCATTATAATTTAATCCATATGTTGAACAGCAATTAATAAAAATCTAAAATTTACTTAACTTTCTCAAAAGAATTTCTAGGAAATTATGTTTTGCTTATTAGTTGCTATCCCACTGTGGTGGTTTGAATGAGAATGGCCACCACAGGCTCATATATTTGAATGTTTAGTCATCAGGGAGTGGTACTACATGATATGGATTAGGAGGTGTAGCCTTGGTGGAGGAAGTATGTCACTGGATGTAGGCTTTGAGGTTTCAAAAGCCTAAGCCAGGTCCAGTGCACTCTTTTTTCTGCCCGTAGATCTAGATGTAGAACACACAGTTACTTCTATGTGTTATGTCTGTCTGCATGCTCCCACCATGATGATAATGGAATAAATCTCTGGAAACATAAGCAAGCCCCAGTTAAATGCTTTCTTCTATAAGAGTTTTAGTCACAAAGTCTCTTCACAACAGAACAGTAACTAAGCATCCATATAGGTTTATTTCTAAAACTTTTGTCTTCCTGCCTTTGGTATTTTTCCTGTTCACTTCCATTAATCTAAATCAGATATTACAGTTGATCAATTTCAAGCTATGATGTACAAAAACTATCAATTTACATCTTCCAATCATATCAAGCTTCCAATCCAACTTACCAAGTTATGACTTTCTAGATAATAGTGTTTCTTGTGTTCCCTAGACTCACTATGAAGAGTTTAGTTTAGCAAAGATTGACCTGTATTGCATACACAGAAGCTAAAGTCAAACAGATGGCTATTTGCATGCCATCCCGTGGCTTGAAGATCTTATATGTATAGTCTATTATTTTTTTCCTTATTAACTATTTCAGCTTCAAAGATATGACATATAAAGATTTATAATCTGTTATTATAAAGATATATTTTAATCATAAACATTGCTGTGCAAATGAATAAACCCACCAGCTGTTAATATACTGCTTAGTGAATGATAGGTCTACCCAGATTAGCACCCTATAGGTCTACTCTCCAAAAGATTGTTTTTTACAACATAGATTAAGTTTTTCACTTTAGAAGAGCTGGGATTAAAGGCATGTACAACCATGAATAGCAAACTAATTTCTAGCCACCTTGAACCCTGCAACTACTAAAGTCGGACTCCTAGGTCAAAATTAACAGTTGCCAACAAATGCAGCTGCACAGATAATACTGATGTGTATTTTTCATTAACATGCCATAAAAAGGTTACTGATTTATTACTAATTGGCAGTCATGCTTAATAATTAGAGAAATGAACATTTTTGTATTTTATAGTATTAGTTTTAATTATTTGTGCATGTGGAAGTGGTGTAGAAGTTCTTCTGTTCATCTGTTGCTTTAATGAATAAAGAAACTGCTTTGGGTCTGATAGGGCAGAACTTAGGTAAACGGAGAAGACAGAACTGAATGCTGGGAAGAAAGGCAGAGTGAGAAACACAATGGATCTTCTGCCTGAGACAGACGCTGATTAGAATCTTGCTGATAAACCAGTCACGTGGCGATACACAGATTAATAGAAATGGGTTAAATTAAGATGCAAGAATTAGCCAATAAGAAACTAGAGCTAATGGTCCAAGCAGTGTTTTAATGAATACAGTTTCTGTGTGGTTATTTCTGGTGTAAGCTAGCCGGGCAGCTGGGACAAACAAAGGGCTCCCTCCTCATGTAACAGGAAGTGAGGAGGTTATACACATGCATAGAGACAGAAGTAGTCAGAGCTCCTGAAGCTGCAGTTAATATATTAGTTGAGAACTGCAAGACCTGGGTGCTAGGACCTAATCCAGGTCCTATGTAAGAACACTAAGTGCTCTTTGATACTGAGCCATTTCTCTAGATCCAGTAGAACATTCTTTTCTCTGTTTTCATATTGTTTACAGTGATTGATAGCAAGTAAAACATAGTGATTTCTGGATTAACAAATTACAAAGACTGTTAACCTGCGTGCATAACACGACTCCACTAGTTTTTTCTCACTAGTCCTAATATTATGTACTGAGTATAATCCCTGACTTGCTGAAACTTAACTTTTTGAAGTATCTATTCTTCAATTTTTTAAAATGATAACTCTTTCCCTTGATACATCTATGTTTATCATGTCACAAAACGTTTCGATGTTCTTAAATAAATCAGGAAAAAAACCCCACCACATTCACATTTACCTTTTTATAGAGGCTAGCATACCAGGACTGACATGCTGACACTGTGGAGTGTCTGTCAATGGCAAAGTAACTGATGATGGAGAGGCTGGATTCCTGTCGACATCGAGCTGAAAATCTTCATCTTGACTGTACTGAAAACTTGGCAGCTAGGAAACAAATATTTTCACCATGGACACTCAAAATTTTCTTATCACAAAATAATTGTGGATTAAGTTGTTTTCCTCTATAATTTTTTCAAGTTTTAAAATTAAAAGTAGTAAAACAGAATATTCACTACAAAAACAATTTTCTCTTGTGAAAAATACAAGTACACTTATTTCCAAAGGCCATGGCGACCAGAGAGAGTCAAGTATTTTCTAAGCACCTTTCAAGCTTTTAGGCTTTATATCTATATATAGTCTTTCCCAAATACTTGAGCTTCTTGTTTAGATATGAAAGCTGTGATACACAATATGAAAGCAAATGAGTATAGTTGTATTCCAATAAAACTTTGTTTATAAAAACAAAAAAGGTAAAAGGAAAAAAAGAGAAGGTGAAAGAGTTAACAAGATGGCCTAGCCAGGAAAGGTCCTCTAGAAGCGAAGTAACATGAGTATAATCCCTGGACCCATGTAAAGTTAAAGTCAATGTGGTTCCAACCACAGAGCGACATCCCTAGCCCCATACATTGGTGGAAGGAGAGAACTGACTCCATGAAACCTCCACAGGCACACACAATTTTTTCCAATAATTATTTTTTTTAAATAGGTGAGAGGCTGGATTTGGCTCTTACGTTGCTGAATTTAGATGTTACTAGAACAAAACCTAAATTCATTCACTATTGTTTTGGCACTTACTGGCAACTCAATTAGTTTTACACTTTTGTGTATATATTATTTCCAATAACCAAGTCAATGCTTACGGTTTTACTTACCTTTACAGTAAAATCATAAAGTGAACACTCATGGCTATAATCACCCAGGAGATTGAAGCAGAGGATGTGAATTTAAGGCCAGCCTGGCAGTATACAGCAAGACCATGTCTCAAAAATGGAGGGGGGGCATATAGAAAGTGGAATTATGGTATAGAAAAGGAAATTAATTAACTGCTATCTATGTCTCTTTGGTTGTTTGGAGTTGGGATTCTCTTGGATATTCTGGGTCTTTTGTTCCTCTATGAACTTTGTGATCTTTTTTTTCTAATTCAATGAAGAATGTCATTTGAACAGTATGGATATTTTAACAATATCAATTCTTACACTATATAAACATCTTTCCACTTATTAGTGTCCTTAATGTTTTTTATCAGATTTTTTTTTCTAAAATCACTTTCATTGTGGAGACTTCACCCACTTGATTAAATTTTTTTCCGTGCCTTTTTTCTTGAATATTGCAAATGGAAATGCTTTTTCCTTTTTTTCAGCTGGTCCACTGAGGGTGTATATAAATGCTACTACTTTTGCAAATGCAGGTTTTGTGATGATAAAAGATAAAACACTGGGCTTGACACGTGTGACAGTGAGTGACATCCCTAGATCCTGCCATTCTGCTCAACTTATTCATGTAAGTTTTTCTACATATAAAATCACTTTTGTACCACTCATCTCATCTAGCCTATAAATTCTTCATGAGAATTAAGTGGGCTAATTATATTACACAGATCCCATAAACACAACAATTCATTTGTTATATGGGAACCTTTTAAACTCCAACAGCCGCACCATCTGTCTCCTGTAGCGCAGTACTGAGCGAGTTGCACTGCTGGGACTAGTTGGTTAGTGAGGATGAGCTCCTGTTCTAGTATAGTGACATCTGTGAGGACCCAGGGATGGAGAATCAGAGGCCTGTATCCCCTATAGCGGTATGAAATCCAATTGGTCTACAAATGTTCAACTTGTAACTCTAAGTTTTGACAGTGCAGCTGTCTACCCCATTGCTTTGGGTGTTATCTATCTTGTACTGCCCTTGGCCCATCTCTTCATTTTGTATTCAATTATATCGAAATAACTGAATAACACCCAAGGGCAGACCCCAGAAACTGACAAGACAGCATAGATCAACAGATCTCTTCCTATATGTACACATGTATGTTCTTGGATGTAGACTACAGATCCTTGACTTAAATATTAGTGATAAACACTAACAATGCATAAAAATGAAAAATATCAAAATCAGTCTAAGAATGCAGATTTCATTCATTCAGCACTCTTACCATTATTCTTTGTTTCTGCATGGGTGTTGCAGTGAAAAAATCATCGTGATTGTCTTGTGGCAACTGTTCCAGATAATCCCTCATTTGTCGTTTCCTTTTCAGAGTTCCCGCTCTGGCAGTTATCTTAACAGTATTTTTCTCAACAGCATTTTCTTTCTCACCTAAGAGTTAATAAAACATTTTGATATGATCTGGTAATTTTACCTGCCTTATAAAGCTTAAAACCCTCTCGTTTTGTTTCACACAGAACAAATAAATTTTAAAGATTTACTTTATGTGTATGTGTGTTTTGCCTACATGTACATATGTGCACTGCATGCATACATGAAGCATGTGAAGATCAGAGGAGAGCACTGGAGCCTCTGAAACTGGCATTATGGATGGTATGAGCCACCATGCGAGTTGCTGAGAACCAAACCTTGGTCTTCTGCGAATATAACAAATGCTTTTAACCTGAGTCATCTCTCTAGGACCACTCTCACTTTTTAATAAACTGTTTTAAGAATGACTTAATTTTTACAGACCAAGAGTGGGCTAGCAAGATGACTCAGCAGGTAAAGAAACCTTTCTCCAAGCCTAACCGCCCGAGTTCAATCCCTGAGACCTGCGTGGTGGAAGAGAACCAACTCCCTAAAGCTGTCCTTTGACCTTCATTCTCATGCCTTGGCAAACACACACCAACAAGCATAGACATGCACACATAAATAAACAGTGAAAATTTAAATTTAAAAAAAAAGATCAAAGGAAGGAGGCAGCCTCCAATCTAAAACTTTTAGTCCTGAAGCCAAACTCCTAACAAAGCTCACTAGGCACAGCTCAGACCAAAAACAAAACAAAAACAAAACTTGGGGGCTTTAGAAGCATGGGTCCTTGACCGGGGTCTGTACTCCCAGCTACTTGGAAAGCTCTCGAGTTCAGTCTGGGCAACAAACTGAGACCTTTGCCTCCTAAAACAAATAACTAAATGCCACAAGGTGCTCTGTGGTGCTTTTAATTATGTCTCAGGCTCTTGACCTCTTCAGACTTATTGCTGGGCACAGGCAGATAAAAAAGTTCTTGGTCATATATAGGCTGAGTCTGGTAATGAAGGCATCATAAATAATTCTTCCCACATTGAGATAAATGCTATCTGTAATATTCCTAGTTTCTGTAATATTCCTAGTGAGTAGGATGTATGAGGTTAAGTGGTCTAGTCTACATAGTGTGTTACAGGATAGCCAGGGCAGTGGTGATAGCCAGTTAGTGGCACTAGGGAGGCAGAAGCAGGTGGTTCGAGGCCAGCCTCCTCTATGGAGTGAGTTCCAGGACAGCCAGTGCTAGATAGGAAAATCATGCCTCAAAAACCAAACAAACCAACCAACCCACATACGATAAAGTTACACTGTGAGATAGACTTTATTTATTAATTGCTATTATGTATGGACATTAGGTACTCTCTTAAGTTTACTATGGGACCTCTCTGACATATAGGATTGAGTCTCAGATTACAAAAACAAAATCTACTAGTTTTTTTTTTATAAAGGACTGTATGCAAACACTCAAGTTAAATTATGTTCTCAGATGTTAAAATATTTATCCAATTTCAAATTTATTAGAACAAATTCTGAGCAAAAAGCCCATTAAACTATTATTTGTAGAATTAGCTACATTGGTTAAAGCTTAAAATATTATCTTCAGTTGTAGATTTTATAATTTGAAGGAAACAACTGATACAAGATTCACGAGTAAATATAAAATATAATTCATAAGCATTTAAAAGTATACACTAAGCACTCAGAAAACAATGATAAGTTACCATTTTTGACCTTGAAACTGGCTTGCTTTTTCTTAGAGACTTGTTTTTGGGATCGTTTGCCTTGGGAATCTTCTATGTATTTCCTCTGGCATTCATCAGCAGTTCGAGAGCCTACCGCCATAGCTACATCTGACCAAAAACCAGGCTTGTGCTTTGGAAGAGATGTAAAAGCACTATGGGAGATCAAAACCAGTTAAGAACAAAACATTCAAGTCATTAAAAAAAAAAAAAAGGCCTTCTGAGAGCAAACTGAGTCAGTGATATTTACACAGCTGGATGAGTATTTTGAAACCAAAATAATTCTGGATAACTGTTCATAAAAAAAGATAGCAACCTCTATCTATTCCATAACTTTCTTATTATAATATAAATACAACATGAAGAAGACATAACTGTACATGGCTAGTAAAATGCTTTCAAACTTTCTACTAAATATGAAAGCTTTCCCAATCTTTTAACATTTCCCCCCCTGAAGCTCAACTATTCAATGACTTGATCTTTAGGGAATTCTGGCATTAATTAACTTTTATAAATTGTTTACCCCGTATTACTAGTTCTAAATCTGCCAGATGAACTCCTAGTTCTTATATAGTTTTATGGTATAGGGGTGAACGGTCAAGGTAATGCACAATCAATGCATAATATGTGCATATATAGAAATATGATACATTAATACACACAAATGATGTTTTAATACTTCTATCAATAAAAATGAAGCTGGAACACACCTGTAATTCCATCACTAGAGAAAATGAGATAAAAGAATCGAAAGGAAAGTAATACTAACAAGATATAAATACAAGGTGGTTCCAATTCACCTATAAAAAAAGTTCATTTGTAAATAACTGTTTAACGCCTACCCTACTATTTCCACCTCCATATAGTTCCATCAAGCTATGTTGTAGTTAAGGCAACAGTTCAGCCAGATGATAACCAATTCAGCAATTACCCTAAAATGGTACAGGGTGAATACTCCCTATCTCAGATACTTAAGACACAAGTGTTTCAGATTTGAGATACATATACAATATCTTGGATGGTATTCAGTCAGAACATGAAGTTAATTCATATTCATATATACCTTCTATATACATACCACAGGTGGTTATAGTTTTGTTTCGTCGATGGCTGGGAAGCATTCTATTATTAAGCCACATCAACTTCTAGAAGATAATTTCATATAGCCATTTTTAATGCACCTTATGTTCTGAACTGTGCTCAATCATCACAGAAGGTTGAGCACAGAATTTTCCACTAGTGTTATTTGCTGTCACAAAGAGTTATAGATTTTGGAGTTTTTACGTTTTTAGATTAGGGATAACTAATATTAGTTATAGTTATAATATTATGATTAGTAATAACAATATTATTCCAACTTTATAAAGCTTCTTAGTAGAGTATAAAGCTACTGGCAAATCTAGGACTGTTTATGTTCTAAAAGAACTATTTTTCAGTAAAAAAATAGTTCTTAATACATTTAATAAGTCAGTAATTATCAATGACTTCCAGGTTATTCCCGGTAAAGTAATAATGCAAAATTAAAATGTAATCAGAGCTCATTAAAAACCCTTGCTATAACTTCCGGTGACATTCTGACTGACAGTACCGCTGTGTTTGCACTCTCCTCAACTTTCAGTCTTCTGTCCATTCTAGCCTTCGTTCAAGATGTCTAAATATGTCCTCTCTTTTCTAAACAAAATGTACGTATCTTCAATATTTGGCTCACTTTTGACTTATCCTTCACTTCTTAGTTCACATATTCATCTATACTAGGCCAAACTATATAGTTTCATAAACACATATTCTCATAAACTTGTTACAATGATTACTATATATGCTAAATATCTGCCTTCTTGGCTATAAACACAATAAAAAATTACAAAGCGATGAGCTGAATATTAAGAATCACTTGAAGAATTCAATTCACGAAGTCAGACTGGGAACTAATTTGCATTTTCCAGATGATCATCAATCATTGGGGAGGACTAGAATAGGTTTTTGTGTGGGATCACAAGGGGAATGGACTACAGAGAAAGGAGAAAAGCAAGAGAACTGAGACTTAGAATGGGCAAACTTAATTTGCCTGAGGGCCCACTGCTTCTAACCTTAAGTCTAGCTTAGGTGGGGATACAAAAGGGGTCAAAGTGGACATTCACCCCAGTTTTGGAGATATGTGACATTCCAGACTTTTCCAACGGAGTCACCACTGTTTACTTTCCTAAACTGACAAATGCTGCCAAGCATTCTGTCTAGGTTTTAACTATAGAGCTCAAAAACAACACACTGAATCTACCTTATTGAAAATCAAGCCTTTATAGTCCAGCAGTCCGGAGATGTGACTGTCTTGAGGTCGCATATTTAGCTGAGTGCTAGAATGCTTGCCTAACATAAGGAAGGCATTGACTCTGATCCTCAACATGGCGGCAGGGTGGGGAGGGGAGTTAAAGAAAAATTTAAAACTTCTTTAGCTGTTTTGAAATATAAAGTAAAGATATTATAAGAAACTATATTATAAGGAAATAATGTGATACAGCTAGAAAAGGTAAAACTACTAACATGGTCTGCTTTTGATGTAAAGCAGAATATAAAAACATGAAGTTATGAAGCTATACTATTAAATGCAATGACAATTTCTGATTTTCTTGATATGTCCACATATGTTGTCCTATCTCTTTACTCTTCCCATTTAGGCTTCATGGCACAATTATGATTTAGTTTCCTTACTAACACACTATTGGAACTCGTAGTCTCTGTAGTTTAATAAAAATTTTTATGAGTATGAGTGTTTTGGCTGTATCTATATTTGTGCATAGAGGCCAGAAAAGCAGATTCCCTGCAGTTACAGAAGGCTGTGAATCACTATTTGGTGCTGGCTATCAAACCCAGATCCTGTGGAAAAGCCTGTAACTACATGCCAGAAGAGGACACCAAATTGCATCACAGATGGTTATAAGCCACCATGTGGTTGCTGGGAATTGAACTCACAGCCTCTGGAAGAACAGCCAGCGGTCTTAACCTGAGTCATCTCTCCAGCCCTCAAATTCAATTCTTAAAGAATGTGATTTATCACCAGTAACAGACAGAATAATTGCTCATTTCTTCTGAATACATTACTAACATCACTATACTAGGACTGATGAGGAGTCATTAAGTCAGGCCTTTCCTGCTGTTCTATAACCAGTCTGCAGATATTCCAGAGACAAAAGTACTTACCAATGAAGTTTCTGTAATTCTTGCTCATTCCATTCTTCATTATCAATGAAACCAGGTGGACAACGGCCTAACAGTTTCCTGTTTGTTGTATCAGATCCCTTAACTTCAACTGGGAACTTCCTGCTAACACCAGATTTTGGAAAAATTTCCTTAGCAGATCTAGATTTCTGTGATGTGATATGAGAACCAATCTCACCTTCAGATTCTGAAACCAGCAGGATATCTTTTGCGATAGTGCATGTGCTTTTTCTCTGGTCCATCAGCCTTTCTTTGCAGTTTCTTGTTCTGGCTTTCCTTCTAATCTCTGCTTCTTCCTCTTCACTTGACGTAGGAGATGAGGACTGACTCAACGATGATACGGCGACTCGATGTTCAGCTTTCTCCAATTTTGAGGGCAACTTGATATTCTTAAAATCCTTGGTGACCATTTGCTTATTTTTAGGACAAGGTATGTGAATGCTCTCTCTGACGGTGAGTATATCACATTCACTGAAATCTTCCTTGGGGCTACTTTCATAACCCACATTGTGTAAGATCTCTGAGGACTTATGGGTAGAACTTACATGCACATCTGACTCACTTTCTTCTTGATGCTTTGGTTTGAAAATCTCAGTTACTCCTTTGATAGAGAGATTGAACTCTTTACATCTTTTCTCTACTCTCTTTATAGTTTTAAGTGGTGTTACTAAAACACAAACTTCCTTCTGATTCAGAGGCAGGTGTTCTCTTTCTTTGTCAGAGGTAGGCTGCTCCAGTGAGTTCAGGGTACCAATCGGTACATTTAACACTTCGGTTCTCTCTTTATTTCAGTGGACAAAACCAAAACCAAAATCTCTTAAGTATAGAAATAAAACAATTCCCCCCCACTCGAGGTTACACAAAGCACTGATCTATTTAGATCAGTGTCACTTCGAATGTAAGCATGTAGTTATTTATACAATCCTGCCAAGGGCTTCCCAGTTTACTGGCATACATGTAAGCTTTTCCACAAAGTCTCCAATATAGTTTCAGTCTTTCACTGACCTCAAATTAGAACCATTCTTTATGGGCATTAGAACACATTTCTCAAATCTGCTTGGGCCTGAACTTTCACTGTTTACTCTCCCTGAAAAATTTCCTTTACTTATCTATAAGAAGAACTACTGCTTGAGAGACCCTACTCTTTAACCCACGCTGAACTGGAAGCTCTCCATCCTTTACATTTTCAGAATACTTTTTAAAATGCCACTTTGATGTCCTGTTTTAATTGCATACCAGTCATCTTTTATATAAAGAAAATAACGTCAAAACTTTATTTTCATGAACCTTTTTTTGCTGATATTATAATAGACTCAAATATTAGTAGATACTAAATAAACATTTTAGTAATCAATTCTCAGCCGGGAGGTGGTGTTACAGCACTTCCCAGCACTCAGAAGGCAGAGGTAGGAAGATCTCTGTGACTTCGAGGCCAGTGTGCAGTCTACAAGAGCTAGTTCCAGAACAAGCTCCAAAAACCAGAGAAACAGAGAAAACCCCCTCCAAAAACAACAAACAAACGAAACCAAAACCAAACCAACAACAACAACAAAAAAATCTATTCTCAGAATGTAAAATAGGAGACATAAGGAATCTACTAGGGTCACTAACCTAAACTAAATCTAAGCAGGCATATAAGATTAAAACAAAGTTGCATTAGTTCAGGATGCAATCAGGAAAACATGGGACTCTCTGCATACCGGTAGCTCTACTTTCATCTCCAGTATAGCCAAAGCAGGACCTTTTTACAAATCTCTCCCGATCTCCAAGAATTATCATGGGAAATAACAAAAATTGCAGAACTTAGTATCTTTATCATCTTATAGGGGAAGAAAGCAAATGAGACCAGCTGTCTAATCTAAAATTAGAGAAACCAGAAGCAAATCTACCCGAAATTCTAACTTTATTAAATTATGCTTGTTGTGGTGGTTTGACCCAGAATGGCCACCATAGGCTACATGTTTGAATGTTTGGTCTTCTAGTTAGTGGAACTATTTCAAGGGATTACTAGGTTTAGCTGTGTTGGAGGAGATGTATTATTGAGAAACAGGGTTTGAGGTTTCAAAATCCTATGCCATGACCAGGTAGCTCTCTGTCTCATGTCTGGGAGTCAGAAGTGAATTCTCAACTACTGTTCCAGCACCATGCCTACCTAATGCCATGCTCCCTGACATGATGTCCATGGACTAACTCTGAAAATATAAGCAAGCCCCCCAATTACATGCTTCTTTCTAGAAGCTGACTTGGTCATGGTGTTTCTTCGCAGCAATAGAACAGTGACTAAGACACTTATTAAGAATCACAGTTGGGCAGTGGTGGAACACGCCTTTAATCCCAGCACTTGGGAAACAGAGGCAGGGGGATCTCTGTGAGTTCAAGGCCAGCTTGGTCTACAGAGTGAGTTCTTGGACAGCAAGAGATACATAGCGAAACCATGTCTCAAAACAAAACAAAACAAAGAAAAAAGAATTGTAAATCACCATATCATCATAACAAAATACTAGACTAACTAGACTATGTACATATATCATGCCATAAAAGGTAAACAACAAAATAAATAGTTAACAGTTAATAATGGTGGGGAGACTTCAAAATTATAATTTGTGGATAAGTTATTTGATTAGTACCACTGTCCTCATAAAACGAAACCAAAAATATTTCTACAAGATTTTTCATGAATGTCATAGATTTACAAAGTGTTTTCTTCCAATTCCTTACATAAATCAAAAAAAAATTCAGTTAGAAATTTTTCTTTTTCTTTCTTTCTTCCTTTTTTTAAATTGTTTTTGTTTCTCAGGACAGTTTCTCTCTGTAGGTTTGGTTGCCCTGGAATACATAGAGATACATCTGCCTCTGCCTTCTGTGTTCTGGGATTAAAGTGCACTGCCACCACTGCCCAGGTCAGAAAATTTTTGAAACCTGAATATTCTCATTTTGAACATTCTAGTGAGAGTATTTTTATCATTTCATTTTATTTAATAATCTCAAAAACATTCAGCCTCTTTCAGGTACTTGTTTGAATCTAGTAGCCTAGACAGTACTATATTCCTCACCACTTTTATGAATTTTGATAGTTGTTCTTCATTTCACTTTTTAGTTATAGTTAAAAAAAAAATACCACTAGGACCAAGGATTTACCATAATATGAAATCTTGAACTTGTTAGTATTTAGAGAAAGGGCACTTTAAATTTAGCCTATAATTACTCTGAGAATCAATACTTATCAAACCTTAATTATGGCATAAATTTCATAAAGGAAACATTCATATGAGCACATTTAAAGCAATATGTAACTTTATAAAATAAGGTTACTTAGAAATCATATTAAAGGCAAACCTATAAATAATATCATATTTAAAGTAACATGTTATTTCATTAAATGATCATTTTATGCACAAATAACTACTTTAAACCACCAATGTATTTACGATTTTAATATCAAGAAACCTAAAAAGATCATTTATCATGTTAAAATTATTTTAAAGTTACTATCCTAGTCATTGCACAACCACCAAAGATATTACCTTGCTTCTGACTTCGAATTTTCTTTTTATTTATTCTTTCAGAATTCTCAAAGTTTTTTGAAGGAAGTTTTCTGCAATCCTTTTTTCCAGATAATTCCTTCAAAATAAACAATGTACTTTTAAAGACTACAATCTATAGAAATGATCTTGGGCATTTCCAGAAAAGCATCACACATTAAAAAATTTTAGGTATTCCAGATGGAGGTGGTACACACCTTTAATCCCAGCACTTGGGAGGCAGAGGCAGGCGAATTTCTGTGAGTTTGGGGCCAGCCTGGTCTGAAGAGTGAGCTCCAGGACAGCCAAGGCTATACAGAGAAACCCCATCTCAGGTTGGAGGGTGGGGTGGGGTTGGGGGGGTGATGATGATGATGATGATGATTTAGTTACTTGCTACTCTACTAATTTCACGAATAGAACATTCAGGATGTCCTGTTGGAGCTGTAGGACATAGGGTAACAGGATCCATCAAAAGTCTTATTATTGGCAGTTTTACTTTATGAAAAATTTTTACTTTTAAATTTGTGTGTATGTGTCTGAGTATATGCCCTGTGTGTAAGAGTGCCCAAAGAAGGCCAGAAGAGAGCATCAGACCCCCTGGAGCTAGAGGTAAAAAAACCTAACTGATCTAGGTTCAGGGAAGCGAACTATGGTCCAATGCAATACAGAAAGCATTCACAACCACTAAGACCATTTTGTACTTTTTAAAGTACTTTTTTTATGTTTTATTTAAGCCTTTACTTTTGTTATTATTGCATGTACTTTTCAAATGAAAAATAGAAAACCAATAAAAATCTCTAAGGGCTGAAGAGAAGGCTCAGCAAGTGAGAGGCTGATCCGCAGGGCTCATGATGGAAGGAGAAAACTGCCATGTGCAAGCAGTCTTCTTATGCCCGCCTGCCTGAGCAAAGCATGCACGTGCTCCGCCCAACAAATAAATGTACATTTTAAAGCAAAATAAAACACTATGGGAATTAACATTAAAATTAACAGAGTTTTTTTTTTCCCCAAAATGCAGTAGAAGCCTTCAAAGGAAAGACTTATACAAATTTTTCCTGTTTTCTATAGATATTAACTATGGTTATTTGACTGCAGGCAGTCATAACAGAAAATTATATATACATCACTGTATATATTTAAGATGCATAACTACATCACTGAAATTTTATCCTATGGACATTTTTGCAAGCTAAATACTTAAAAAAATTAGGAGTTCTGGGACCAAACTAAGGGTGTACCTCTTATACATCACAAATACTCTACCAATGGAAGTATATCCCATCCTATGCTCTTTTGTTCTTTCCCATTTATTAGACATTGTCTCTGTCACAAACAGTTGTTTAACTTCAACAGCAGTTCCCTCAAAAAGTAATTTGTACTGCTCAATGTAAGCTTCTTTTCTAACCTTCTCTTAAACACTGACTTAAAGATATCTATCGAGTCTATTTTCCTGAAACAATTCTTCCAATTAAGTTCTCAAATAGTCATTTCGACTTTTGCAGTTTCTGAGTTAGGACTGATCAATATAAATGATACTCATCAAAAAGAAAATTGTATCTTTTGATGCAGCCCTTAAACTTCTCAGGTACCACATTATGTTCCTAAACATCAGTACCTTACCTAACTGACTAAATCATATATGCCACCATTTGAATACTATCACTTACTTGGTTATGGAGAAGCCTTAACGGTGGCTTATTTCGACAATTATTATATCCAATGTTTATTTCTGAAGGTTCTGGGAACCCATTGTGCTTATTTTTCTTCATTTCTGTGAATTCAAAGATGGAGGATTAGATAAAGATTCGGTGTTTTTCCAGCAGATTATGGTGTTCTGTGCCTGTATTCCCATCACTCCGGAGATTAAGATGGAGTGTTGGCAACATAAGAGACTGTCTCAGGGAAAAGAGGCAGGGAAAGAGGGGGGATAAAAGAAGAAAATAGTGAGAAAAAGGGAGGGGAAGGGAGAGAAAGAACAGTGGAAGAAGGACAAGAAGATAAGTTGCTTTTCCACATTAAAAAGCTAACTGGAAAAAAAAAAGCTAACTGTGGGAAGAAAAATCTGTGTAATGAAATGTCAGGTATATTCACTCTAATTTGATTATAAATAACATTTTTGTAGGACAGAAAACTCTACAGGGTATGGCTTAGTTAAAATCACTTTTATTTTCCTTAAAAAATATTAAAAATGAACAAGCATATTGTTTACACCTGCTTTGAATCGCTTATTATATCTAAAAACAGAATAGTGTAGTTAGTTAATTTTGTGAGTTTATACATCCTATACATTCAAATTGCACATCAACTAAATAGGAAGCTAGTGATTGTTTTTCTTATGTGTACGAAATTATGTTTCAGTTAATTTATATACTTCAATGTATAATTAAATCACATTATTTTTGGCAAAATCTTGTGGAGAAGTCTTATTATTTTTTTTACACAGGAGTGCCCTGGCTCATGGGCACCCACACTGACACACAAACACTAATTCAAAAATTAATTAATTAAAATAAGAACTTTTGCTTTAACTGCTACTATTGCTTTTGCAACTAAATTTTATATTATATATCAGACTGACTTGAATTCCAGATATTCCTGATTCATTCTCCTAAACGCTGGGGTTACAAGTATATGCCAGAACATCTGGCCTAAAAGGTATTTTGTTATCCCTTTAGAAACTGTAAAGATACACACTGGATGGCTCTAACCCTTGAGATTACTATATAGTATAGGAGGCTGATACTACAGTAAGTCCTTCATAAGATGCTTATGTAAGTGTTATACAGAGCTTTTTAAAGTACAATACTATGATATAATGGTTATAGCACTAAATATGAAAAATTATATTAGGTAAATAAAATAATTATGTCATCTTAAATTATCACGGGTTGAGTCATTTACGTCCTTAGTTGTTCAATGTTAGGCACATTTAAGGTTTTTTTCCCCATTTAATTTTTAATTGTGTATATATGTGTTGTGGGTTTATACACACGCAGTGGCTCCTGAAGCCAGAAGAGGGTATTGGAGTCCCCGGAGCTGGTGATACAGGCAGCTGTGAGCTGCTTGATGTGGGTGCTGGGAACTGAACTCAGGTTCTCAACAGGAGTATGTTCTTAGCCACTGAGTCACCTCTCTGACCATGGTTTTTCATTATTTTCTCATAGAAAATGTAATGATATATTGGTAACAATAAAAACAACCGGTAAGAGTATAGAATCATCAATCAAAACAATTTATGAAAGATAATTAATAAGTAATAATAAAGAAAATTCGTAAAATAATTAACACAAATATAGTGTTATATTGCTTATGTTTTAATAAATAAAGCTTGCCTGAAAGTCAGTCAGTGCAAGGCAGTCACACTAGTTAGTTTTACAGGCCAGGCAGTGGTTGCACACACCTTTAATCCCAGCAGCCACACTACTTTGTCATAGAGATTTGTGGTGGTGGTGCACACCTTTAATCCCAGCACTAGAGAGGAATATAAAATGGGACGAGACAGGTCTGACACTCAGGCTCATTCTGAGGATTCATGATGGCAGGACTACCATTTCTGTTTGAGGTAGAAGAGCCAGTGGTTGGCTGCTTTGACTTTCTGATCTTCAGGTTGAACCCCAATATCTGTCTCTGGGTTTTTATTATTCATGCTACATAAATTTTCATAAAACAAAAGACATAGCAAATCATTTTAGAAAAATGATTCAATCATAATAGCACAGTATGTGTCCTTAAACTGCACTTGCTAAAAATAGAAACCAAACTGTATTCATCCCTAATTTGAAGCAAAGTCCATAAAGACGCTTTAAAGTTGTTTGGTTTTTCAGAAGTGCACAGAACAGACAGCATTTTAAATAGTTTACCAAACTTTAGTGTTTTAAATTTGTATTCCATCCCACTTGCCACATGTCTAAAACATTTACAACAATCATATTTACAATTCAGTTCTCGTTCCTAAAAAAAAGTTATTCAAGGTTATTTTTCATTTAGGAGTTAAAAGTGGGGAGGGCTGGCAAGTTCAAGTAATAGTCCCACAACTCCTGAAGTTCTAATAAAGTCAATAACCAACCTGCCAATCTTAAGAATGGATGACTTTTGTAAAAAGCAAGGGTTGAGAAAGTAAAGCTTTAGTAAGTGAAATTTTTTAAATCATTTACATATTTAAATATTGCTTTTTGTGAACTAAAAATGATACAGAAAATTTCAAGGAAAAAGAAAGTTCAAATGATATACCAACATTAGAGTGAGATGTATTATTTACATCAAATATAGTAATACATACCTTTAGCAAAAACAATCTGTACTTGTCACAAGTTTTAAGATTATATAAAGTCCTTAGCTACAGAGTTAAAGTAAACTTCCAAGAAATGTACACAACAGATTTCAGTAACTTTTATCATGTATATAATTGAGAAGACTGTAAGTTAATCTTCATACATTATTTGTGAGAGTGGGGTGGTGTGAGATGTAGAGTATAGTGTTAGAAAAGAGTGGATATAGAACAGTTCTGCCAACTACCTTTATAGCACCTGCTAGTCAAGAATATATGCCAGTTCCTCCACGAACACAAATACAGACATTTATCTCTACTACATGATCGCTAGTGGCCTCAATACAATCCTTTATTGGTACACTTATTGGAGTTTTGGCATTGTGATTAAAGGTTTAGCCCATGAAATGAAAGGAATAATGATGATGAGCAGCAGTCTGTAGAGCAGTGAAAAGGCAGGAATGTCACGGTATTATTTACTCAAAGAGCACCAGACTACATTATATACAACAAGCAGTGTTAAGTTCGTGTAAGACTCTACCACTGTCGCAACAAAGAAAAATTCAAACATACCCAAGGTATCATCAGTAAGGTCATAAGTGTTGATGGCTTTTAGGAGGACATCTGTTTGTGTATCTTCTGCATCATTTTTCATTGATTTTTGTTTTTCATGAACTCTTGCAGTTTTCTGTCTGGTCTTATTCCTGTCTTTTTCTCCAGCCCTAAAACAATTGCGTTATTTTTTTTCTCTAATATTGCGTCTCAAAAAACTGAAAAGCTCAACACATGAATAATAGGATAATTAAAAAGTTCAAGTACAGTCTGGGCTACATATTGAAACTAACCTGTTACATGAGACCCTTCTCAAAACAAACGAGCACTCAAAAAATGAAACAATTATTTAAGCAGATTTAAGAAAACCACCAGGACAAAGACCTATCAGTGGTAGAGCACTTACCTAGCAAGTGTGAGGCCAGAATTAAACACTATTGGGTAGTTGCCTATTTTTGTAAATAACGTTCACTGAAACACAGCCATGCTCCTTTAATTTACACTACCTATAGTTGCTTCTCTGTTGAAAATACAGAGTTGAGTGGTTGAGAAAAGTAACATGTCTGAAAAAATACCATCTGGGGGGCTGGAGAGATGGCTCTGTGGTTAAAAGCATTGCCTGCTCTTCCAAAGGTCCTGAGTTCAATTCCCAGCAATCACATGGTGGCTCACAACCATCTGTAATGAGGTCTGATGCCCTCTTCTGGCCTGCAGGCATACATGCAGACAGAATATTGTATATTTAATAAATATTAAAAAAAATTTAAAAAAAAATACCATCTGGCACTTTACAGGAGAAACCAGTCTCAATTCCTACTATAAGTTACTTGGACTTGGATAAAATTTAAAGCTCTGTATCTCCTACTGGCTCCCAAAGAACAATTAATAAATTCTTTCTCTCAATGTCTGCTAACAGCATGTGACACTCAAAAGCTGCTGAAAATTAATGGAGAAAAATTAATCAAGAACTTCAAACCAATATTTGACAACTACGAGCCATCCAAGGGCAGGTGATTGAAGAATTCTTGAAATATGGCTAGCATTTTATTTTCTCTCTGAAGTTACTCAACATGTCAGAAATTCTAATAAAGTGTTATGATTTCTAAAACATCTAAGATCATAAAAAAACTTCAAAACTAGCAATAAACCCCAACAAACTAAAACCAGTTTACATTGGTTACAGAAGCACATATATCTGAAAAGGACCATTATGTTCTGTATCTAAAGTGAGTACATTTTAGGGAACATAACTTATACCTTGATAAAGCTGATTTTAAAAAACATTAAGGACACTTTACCTTAATTGTTCTAGAAAATTATCAATGTGTTCCTTCCAATTTCGGGGGAATCCAAACATAAATTTTCTTGTGAGATAATAGGGATATCCTATTTAACAAAAAAGCAAAATAAATACATAAATATTTTAATTTACAAAAGAAAAAAAATGATCCAAAAGCCTAAAATTTTGAGGAGGCATCTCCAGGTCAGTGTCAGTCAAGAAATGCATACTTGCTCTACTATATGTTAAGCACTGCTAGAGACGCTGAGGACCCATCAGTAAAGCAAATGGAAGTTCCACCACTACATAGTTGATGTCTAGCGTATAAGAGAAAGTGAAGCCAGAAGGTAAAAATTCTTGCTGGACTGTTGTTACAAAAAAACTGGGTAAGAATTTTCATGGGAGAAAAGGAGAGGATAGCAATTTAAAAGGATGTAGCTGAGAAATTCTTCTGAACTAGGAAGCCAAGTTCTGAGAACCTGGGGGAATGAGTCATGGCAATATGGAATTTGAATATTAGAAACAGGGAAATGAAAAGCCTGTTGGGCTGTTTGTAAAAGAAGACCAGCAATACTGAATTGCCAGTATTGGCAGATTTCTGTCCCTCCAAGTCCCACAGCCATTCAGTCCCAAATAAATACACAGAGGTCTACATTAATTATAAACTGGTTGGCCTATCAGCTCAGGCTTTCTTATTAACTAACTCTTATATTTTACATTAACCTATAATTCTTGTCTGTGTTAGCCACGTGGCTTGGTACCATTATCAGTGAGGCATTCTCATTTTGCTCTGCATCTGGGTGACAACTACAGACTGAGCCTTTCCTTTTCCCAGAATTCTCTTGTTCGGGTTGCCCCACCTATACTTTCTGTCTGGCTACTGGTCAATCAGCATTTTATTAAACCAATAGAAGTGACAAATCTTTAAGGGTACAAGATCACTGTCCCACAGCACTTCCCCCTTTTGTTTGTTTGTTTTTTTTTTCAAAACAAAAACTTTAATCTCATTTGTTTAGTTTTCTTCCTGACTACTACCCATAAAAACTTGTAACCAACACTCTAAACAAAGAAAAATATCCATAATCCATTTTTTGGGAATGTGGGCATAGTGTTCCAGGCTACTTCCTGCTGATTGAGGGTGTTGATAATCTTTATGGGGACCTAAAGAAAACTTAGGATTATGGTCAAGTCCTGACTGAAATATTTTGTGAGGCTTGATCATCTCAGCCAGCAGTCTTGAGGCTGTTCTGAATGTAGAACTCAGAAGACATTCCAACAGAGGTCCTCTGAAATGATGGATCATCTGGGCCATTAGCTCAAAAAAATTTTTTAGGGGGTCTTCTTTGATCAAACCTGATTTTTCTTAAACTAGAATGAATCCACAGCTTCTCATTTTCTGCCAAAACAAAAGCAAAACCTCTTCTCCAAAGTAGCATATCTTTTGACTCAGATTTTGAAGTCAAGGCATTTTCAAAATATATATGTTAGATTAATCTAGCAGCATTTATAATCAAATGTCTTTTAGCAGCTCTTGCTCCTTCCTCAGCCATCAAACAATTCAAAGATAACACAACAACATACAGTATCCAGACTGTGTATTTTCCATCGTTATGTGGCTTTATTTTAAACTATGTCTTTTATTTTTATTTTTAATTTTTGGTTTTTTGAGTTAGGTTTCTCTGTGTATCTCTGGCTGTCTTGGAACTCTCTGTAGACTAGGCTGTCCTTGAACTCCCAGAGATCCACTTGCCTCTGCCTCCCAAGTGCTGGGATTAAAGGTATGTGTTACTACACCTAACTACTCTTTTTCTTTTTTAAAAGACTTTATTTTTTTTTCTTTTCTCTCCCAAGCCTACATATATTTAATTTTAAAGACACTGTAAACCGTTTAGGGGTTTTTTTCATCTGAATCTATCTTTACTGTTTATCTCTCTTTTTCTGACCACATGACTCTAATTTGCTAAGTGATACAGCTAGGATTAAAGCCGTGGCTTTCACAGTATTATCTACCCCATTGCTTAGATTTCTTGAGTCTAGCTTCATGGCGGAGGTACTGGTGGGAGCCATGTTTACTGCCACAACTATTGGAGTTTCAAGATCCCTGCCACTATCAAGGAGCATGTTGTCGGTTATTCACAAACACCATTTAATTGTTTGGTGGCAGGGCCTCTTAAAAGAGCTCCAAGGTTTTTAAGCTAATGCTAAGTCAGGAAGCCTCTCTTAGATGAGATGCACTTGCCTCTAGAAAACAGAGATCATCTGAAAAAAGGCTCTTACCAAGAAGCCATGCTTAACTCTGTTCTTTTGTTTCTAGAATTACTTTGCAAGCTCTCTCAGGTTTTATGTGGATGTAGTTGTCCACAATAGCACCATTTGTTGGCAGAAGGTTTCTATCCCACCCAGTCCCACAGTCATTCAGTGCCAAATAAATACACAGAGGTCTACATTAATTATAAACTGATTGGCCTATTAGCTCAGGCTTTTTTATTAACTAACTCTTACATCTA
The DNA here is from genome assembly GCF_982192425.1 of Myodes glareolus. Taxonomy (NCBI): domain Eukaryota; kingdom Metazoa; phylum Chordata; class Mammalia; order Rodentia; family Cricetidae; genus Myodes; species Myodes glareolus. Next base: position 60,602,058 of record NC_142036.1, on the reverse strand, counting down.
ACATTAACCTATAATTCTTATCTGTGAAAGCCACACAATTTGGTACCTTTATCAATGAGGCATTCTCATCTTGCTTCCTATGTAGCTGGGTGACCACTGCAGACTGAGCCTTTTCTCTTTCCAGAATTCTCCTGTTCTGGTTGTTCCACCTATACTTCCTGCCTATATTGGCCAATCAGCATTTTATTAAACCAATACAAGTGACAAATCTTTAAGGTTACAAGACCAATTGTCCCACAGCATGCCAGGAAAAGTTAACACTAGGCATTTACTAGTGTTAGGGTAAGAAAATGTAGTGAGGTATATAGGACATTACAAGGGTTGAAAAGGGTAAGAAATGTAGTGAGGTATATAGGACATTACAAGGGTTAGGGTCAGTTCATGAGCCTGGGTGTTTGGTGAGAGAGCTCCTTCTGTCTGTGTTGCTTTTATTGATTAATGAATAAAACTGTTTTGGCCAGTGAATTAGCAAAATGGGCAAGGCAGGAGTTCCAAGCAGAAAGAGGAAGAGAGAGTAGGTGGAACAGAGAGAAGCCATGTAGCCATGTAGGAGACAGACACCTCTGCCAGAGCCCACCGAAGTAAGCCATGATCTTGTGGTGATGCACAGATTAATGGAGATAGGTTAGTTTAGGATATAAGAGCTAGTTGGAAATAAGCTTAAGCTATTGGCAAAACAGTATTGTAAATGATATGGTTTGAGTGATTATTTGAGGTTTGAGCAGCTGGGAATGAACAAGCAGCCTCCACCAACAGGTATTTATTTAAGAAAAAGGAGAAGCTATGGAAAGATTAACTAAGGAACCCATTTACCTGCTTCTTTCATGGAAATCCGGTCTATTAATCCTTTTAATATATAAATGTTCCCCGATAATGTCCGAAGTTCATTGTGTTTAATTCGCTCTACAATTACATTACTATGCCAATAAACGTCAGTCATATCTCTAGTGAAAAAAGAATAAGTTTATTAAGGTCAACACATTTACACTTAACCAGGAGCTCTATATACATATAGCAGCACACAAAAAATTATAATAAAGTAATGATTTTGAGACAGTTATATATAATCACAGCACTTGGTAGGTAAACTCAGGAAGGGTGTTCCAAGTTTGAGGCCATGACAACTAGGGTTTCATAGTGAGATGAAGTCATAATTTCATTCATCAAAAAGAAAGTACTAATTTTGTACTTTTAGCTACCACAACAATTACAGTATTCCTAATCTAATTACAAAACACTTGATGGCTAGCCAGTACAGAACTCAACTGCCTGGCTAATTGATCCTCGGAGTATATATATCAAGAGATATATTGTGGCCAATCAATCTATGTATCTAATATAAAATGTAGTATTACCATGGAAACAGAAACCAACTGTCATCAAATGTTTGCTGCTGGCAATATTTGGAACTTCAGCTTAACAGCTACTAAACTTTCAAAGAAATTTGAAAGCCCTTTTCCTCACTGTGTTGACCTTTTTTTTCCAGAAATATTATTTTGATTTATTCAGATGGGGTGTTGCTGCTTTTGTTTTGTTTTTCACATTTTTATTTAGTGTGTGTATGACATAGAATTCATATGGAGTCAAGAGTCAGGTTCTGGGACTCAGTTCTTCACTTACAACACATGGGTCCCAAGGATCAAACTAAGGCGGTTCAATCTGGCATCAGGCACCTTTGCCCTCTGAGCCATCTTGCTGGCTCTTGAGTCTTACTATGTTACCCATGATAGCCTAAGACTTTTACATCCTCCAAGTACCTGAGATTACAGATTACATGTGCACTTCTAGTCCCTCCCTCTTACTCCATGTTCAGAAATGTCAAGTAGATCAGGTAATTTTGAGGGGTCTTTGTTTTTTCTTAATCATGAATACAAAGGCAAATGTTTTTACCTTTCATTTTGTAAAGAGCTTCTAGCTGGGAAAAAATAAAGTTGCAAATCACTGACCCAGAAACCTACTCTTCATACTTCTTTAAAGAAACTAACGATAAATATAAAATCAGAACCAAATATGAAGATCTATTAGATAAGTGCTGAGCATTCTTCATTTAATAGATAATAAACATACATATACATGAGTTATAAGGAAGTTCTCTCAATTAAATCAAATAGGATTAAACTCATACCTTAATACTTACCTTTGATTCATTTTTGTTTTATTTAATATATTTTTTGGTTTTGTATGTGAGCATGTGCATAAGCGTGTGCGTGCAAATGTTTTTATTTTTATTTTATTTTTTTGGCTTGCTGTTGTTGAGACATGGTCTCTCTACCTAGCTCCAGCTGTCCTAGAACTATGTAGACCAGGCTGGTCTAAAACTCATATGGAGTCACTTGCCTCTGCTTGTGGAGTAGGGATTAAAGGTGTGTGCCACCATGGCCCACAGTTTCATTTAGCATCTAAATCAAACTCTAAAAGGCACTGCTCTTTAATACTGTAAATATTAATTCATTTAATTCTTGACATTAATTCTCAACAATGCTGAGCATTGAGCATAACTTGAAAGTCTTACTTAAGCACATAGTAGTGTAAGGCCAACCTCAGCTATATGAGACACTCTCAAACCAGAAAAAGTCTTCCCACAATATTGGGCCGTATTATTATTATTGCACTAATGAAGAAATTGAGCCTCACAGAGTATAAGTAACTTCTTCAAGTAACATTAGCAGTAAGCAGTATTAACTGGATTCACAAAGGCAATTTATATTCCATCTTGAACATTATGGAAAAGGGAATAATATAGGCAACAAGACTACATATTCAACCTTAGAAACCAGGATACTTTATACTATTTTACCACAGTCGTTTTACTATGGAGCAACTGATTCTCAAAAGGAGAACAGTAGCTGAGTTAGCCTACTTGTCTGACAATGCTTTCACTTCTGGGAAAACCAAAAAGTATTAGTTACTTAATATGCAACTACTTGACAGCTTTAAATAATTTTGATCCTTTGATGGATCAATAATTTACATCAGATAACTAGCAAGGGATTGGCATCATGGTGTGCTTTTGCCTTCAGTTTACAACCTCATGAAAATGTGTTTTGTAGGAATATGCTATTTGTCACTGACCACTTACATAAAACCAACTTAAATGTTAAAAAAGAACACTGAAATGTTATACTTACACCAGCTTTCCTTCTATGCATATAGCTGTATTATTATTGATGACTTTAATCATCCATTCCTGTAGCTGGACTACCTATTGAAGCATAAAACAAAGAACATATTTCTTATGCTACTTGCATGCAGATGATAAAATTAGCATTAAACATTAGAAAAATCTGAACTACAAGAAAAACCCGAATTAATCCTACTTTTCTCTTAGTACCTATCATGATCTAAGAACCAGCCCATTTTAAACAGTAATTCTTAAAACTACTGTACTGATGAAATAAAAAAATAGACACGGACATGAAGTTGTACTATATTGTTTGCCTATAATGCAGAAAGATCTGCATTTCAAATATTCATACAAAAATGACTTAACCTAAGGGGGAGAATCGTAACATATACACTAAACCATCAAATCTTTTAGAAAACACAGCAATTTTGAAGGAACAAAAAAAATATGCCAAATATATTATATAACTTGCTCCCCCCAATTAAGTATGTATTTGTTAAACTGACTTAGAGCTATATTTTCAGTTTCTATACGCCATGAAGGTCACAGCTGGTAATAAACATGCAATGCCATTCTATTCCAAAGCAAACAGCTGAACAGCTCAGAAAATGATTTTAGTGTAAGCAAAATGTTATTAAAATATAAAATTTTCTATAAACACCGACAATAAAAACATTTATAGTTTGGCTGGGCAGTGGTGGCACACGCCTTTAATCCCAGCACTCGGGAGGCAGAGGCAGGCTGATTTCTACCAGCTGGAGGCCAGCCTGGTCTATAGAAGGAGTTCCAGGACTGGCTCCATAGCTACCGGGAAACCCTGTCCCAAAAAGAAAAAAAAAACAAAACCTTTAAGTTCATAACAATTTAGTAACATACATAATTAAAGTGTTTCTGAAGAGAACTAAAGCCAAATCAATACAACTAAGGAGTGTCATTCACGCATTTATACTTAAAGACAGTTCCTCAGTGACTTTAAACTGAACCAGGAAAAGACGCTAAAATGGACGGATGGTGTTTGGTATGGCATTTCTTAATTACTCTTTTAAAATATAGGTATTTTGGGCATGTAGCTCAGTGGTATAGCACAAGTCCCTGGGTTTAATCTCCAGAACTGAAAAGGTTAGAAGACTAGGATCAATGCTATTTTCATCACATGTGGATATACCAGCAGGCAACAGGAAACATGGGAAGGCGTTCCGTAGTACACCTTAGACTCCCTAGTTCATGTTATCTTTACAACTCGAGGAAGCAAGCACCATCTCTGTTTTACAGAAAAAGAAATTACAAAATAAATCTAAATAACTTTCCTGTAATATATGACTAGAGAAATTGATGGGTTAAAAGTCAAATTCTAGAATCTTGCACTATTCTACTTACTTAAAATAGGCTGTCATCAAACAGTTGAGCTATAGGAACTATTCTAGACATTTGAGATTCGACAAGAAATAAACTGGATACAATTAAACACACTGCCTGTGTGTGAGAGCATACTTGGAGGAAGTAGAAGCAAGAAGAAAGGAGATGGTACCCAAACAAATATATACATAGTTACCATGAATAATAAAGGTATATAGTGGTGCTTTATAAGATTTTTCTAATCAAAGAACAGGCTAAAAAGCCCTAAACAGATAGCAGAAAAGCACGATTCCTTGAAAGGGGTAAGCAAGAGGAAATGTAAGCAAGTAAGCAAGACCCCTCCATGATTAATGATGTGGAGAGGGTAAACTAGAATGAAGGCATGGATCTGAGAGTTAAAATATAATGGTTATTATAATGGTGGACTACAGAAATCTGCAGGGGATGAAGAGCAATGAGCACATGGGAATGTAATGAACTAATGGCTGTCTTAGTGGTGTCAGAATATCGAGCAGGAGGTAGGTATAAAGACTAGTGAAGGGGAATGATAGTAATATGTGATGCATCTGCATTGAGAATCTGGTACATGTACTAGCAATGAGATATGAATAGAGCTTGAGCAGACGATAAATGTAAAAGAGAGATCATTAAAGAAACAGAAACTGCTGGGTGGTGATATCACATGCCTCTAATCCCAGCCCTAGGTAGGCAGAAACGGGGGATCTCTGTGAGTTCGAGACCAGCCTGAAGGTCTACAAAGGGAGTTCCAGAACAACCAAGACTGTTAGAAACAGAAACCCTGTCTCAAAAAAACAAAAAGAAAAAAAAAAAGAAAAGAAAAAGAAATTAAGGAGGTAGTTTGTATAAGGCCCATTTCAGTTAGCACAAGTTAAATGTTCCTAGAACATAGATAACAGAATACTGATGATATATATCTCTGTAGCCGAAGAGGACACAACATAATGAAGACCTAAGAATGAGTGAGAGACTATATCAGAGTTAGGGAATATACAAAAGCACCTATGAATATGAGTCCTGGAAGGCTTGAAGTTCTTATGGTAACTGGTATAAACAGCATGGTAGAGATGAAGTACTAGAAAATCTAGAATACTTTTTCAAACTTTCTTCATATATTATAAATCAACATTCATTAAATTTAAATATTTGTAAATGAAACAATTTCTAGTAAACACACTGAGATATAAAACAGCAACTACTTCATTTTTAAAATTTAAGATAGAATTAAATACCATCTCAATTTGATACTCACTATAATCTACTTAAAAGTTAATAGACATACTTTTAACAGTTGGGAATTTTACATTGTCCTTTTACTTTTTTCAGTGTTGGAAGATTAAGCCTGGGGTTTATACATGCTTTTATTTTTTTCTTGAACTGATATTACATTTCCTTCAAAAATGCATTTTAATGTAACATAATTTGATGCTTTAAATTTTTTAATTACTCATCCTATATAACTTTTTATCAAGAAAATTCTCAATTCTATTTTTTTATTTTTAAAAAATATTTATTTATTTATTATGTATACAGTGTTTTATGCATGTACACCTGCATGTCATAAGAGGGCACCAGGTCTCATTATAGATGGTTGTAAGCCACCATGCTGGGAATTAACTCAGGACCTCTGGAAGAACAAGTGCTCCTAACCTCTGAGCCCTTTGTCCAGCCTGAAAATTCTCAACTCTTTAGCTGTTAAAATTCCTTTCTATTTCAAATGTTGTTAATAATACCTCAAAAGTCATAAGAATAGAAGTAGTAGCAATGTCAGCATTCATATCTTACCTTACAGTAAGTAAATAGTTGAAATTTACAAGTAGTAATAGAGGAGACAAGAATGACTGAGTTACCTTACTTTCAGCCCATTCATCTTTTCACTAAGCTCATAGTTGCTACAGTCAATAATAAAATGAGAAACTATAACGAGGGTTTAGATAAGGGGACAATTAAAAAATAAAAATAAGCAGCTGCCTTAAGTGTCTTCCTACCTGGTATTTTTTAACTTCACTTGCAACAGCTTCAAGCTTTGTAACCTTTCTTTGAGACTGGCCAGGTATTGTTAGATTAAGTCTTGGACTTGCAAGTATGATTTCACACGTACTTTCCAAGGAATGACGAATAGTTCCTCTAGAGCCCGATTTTTTATTTTGTTCTAAAATATCCTCTTTGGCAGTCCTTTCTGTTGACACATCACTCTCAGAAGTCATCAAGTGGTTACAATCCCGAATAGGAACACAGTCAGAACTCACAGTCTTAATGACAGTATTTCCAAGCTTTTCATAAGTAGAATTAACACCTTTCAAAACAAATGGGTCCTTTTTGGACACAGTGGTTTTAACAGTTTTCTCTTTTGAATGAAGAACTTGTCTAGCAAACTGAGCTCTAGTTAATGCCTTGCTTGAGATGCTTGAAGCTGTAACACTTTCTTGTTCTTGTTCCGAAATTGGAAGCTCTGCCAAAAATACAAAAAAAACAAAATTTATAGAAACATCCTATGGAAATAAGTTGTTTTAAACTATTTATATTAAAAATTTAGATTAGGAATGCCCCCCCCCCCGCGCCCATGATCAATTTAAGTGTCTCTAGTTTTTGTTTCGTTTTGCTTCCCAAGAGAGGGTTTCTCTGCCTAACATTCCTGGTTGTCCTGGAACTAGCTCTGTAGTCTAGGCTGGCCTCAGAGATCGGCCTGCCTCTGCCTCCCAAGTGCTGAGATTAAAGGTGTGCTCCACCACCACCCAGCCTATTTTTTTTTTGGACAGGGTCTTTCTATGTAGGTCTGATTATTCTGGAACTTACTATGTAGGCTGGCTAGCACCAAACCTACCTCTGAAGGCTGAGATTAAAAGCATGCATCACCACACTCACTTATTACAAGTCAAGGTTCAGAGTTCTTACTGCCCACTGGTAACTATCTAGAATATTTAACAATACTTCGAAGTAACTAGAAAAAAAAAAGAAGAAGAAGCTGGGCGGTGGTGGCTCAAGCCTTTAATGCCAGCACTCAGGAGGCAGAGGCAGGTGGATCTCTGTGAGTTCGAGGCCAGCCTGGTCTACAAGAGCTAGTTCCAGGACAGGCACCAAAGCTACAAAGAGAAATCCTGTCTAGAAAAACCAAAAAGGAAAAAGAAAACAAAACTGACAATTGCAAACATATAAAACAACCAAATAACTCACAAGCATTTACCATAACTTAAATTGTGCCTTTCTGCTTTCTTTCTCTGCTGGTGTTAAATCTTTTGTTTCTGAGTGTAGTGATTTGACTAAGAATGCTCCTTACCCCGAAAACCTCAAAGAGTAGAGGGCTTAGTCACCAGAGAGAGGCACTATGGTCTTGTTGGAGGAAGTGCAGGTGTGGTGATGTGAATAAGAGGGTCCCACTCTGTCTGAGCACTAGGATGTAGATCTCAGTTACTGACAACCACTCCAGAGCCTGCCTGTACGTACGCCACCGTGCTTTCCCACCATGATGAGAATGGACTAATTCTCTGAAACTGTAAGCAAGTTCCCAGTTAAATGCTTTCTTTTATAAAAGTTGCTATGTCTTTTCACAGCAACAGAACAATGACTAAGACAGTGAACGCTTTATGATTCCCGAGGAACTTCTTGTAGGTTGGCACTTCAGAAACAATGAGAGAGAGAGAGAGAGAGAGAGAGCCTTTACTATCTCCTCTTGCCTTCACTTGACTCTCTATACTTACATTATACTGAGGGAGAAAAAAAAAGCAAGTATCTCCAAATTACAATTCACCTTTTCTAAAAAAAAAAAAAGCAACTATTAAGTTTTCTGTAAGTAGTCTTTGCCCTGATTCCTCCTCTTACAAGCAGCACCAAAGACTGTGTAGTCCATCAAAAGCCATGGGAGCTATCTGAGCAGGCTTTACTCAAATTCCAGATTAGCAACGCATTCCAGGCTGTTGTGTACAACAGGAAGTCAAGGCCTAGTGTAGGTCCTTCTCGGGTGGTCATGACAAAGGCCATGGACAATTAATGACTTCCTACCTACCATTTAAAATTCAAAAATATTGCGACCTAACAGCAAATCCTTTTGACTTCTTCTGTTTGTGGTAAGGTCTCATGTATTCTAAATTGGCCTCAAGTATGAAAAGCTTTATGAATACTGGCACTATAGGAATATATCACCACACCCAGCTTTTAACATAATTTTTAGGCCTTCAAAGAAATGAAAGTTTGTCAACTAGACAAATATGGAATAGTCATACTATTTCCCTTTTATTCTGATTTATATTCTAAATCTTTACATTTAATATATTTCTGAATACAGACGTGGGCTTTTCTTCATACATAAAAGGAATAATACTTAAAATTTGTGCCAGAGAAGAAAAATATCACTTTTTAATGTGTGCATATTTGGACAGTCATTAGAATCTCAGACAAGAATTTCATCTGCTTTCAAATCCTGTTACTGACTCATGTACTCACACATACATGCATATATGCAGTGTATATATAACATATATGTATACACATGATATACACACACACATATATATCATGCTGAATTATATCATTTGTTCTTTTACCCTCCTACTTCGTATAAGAAACACTGTTTTGTGTACTCTTTGATCTGTACCCCAAATTCTCTTACACCTCTTAGGTATGGTGGAAATACCTTCAATTTAGAACTTAGAAGACTAAGGTAAGAATCTCTCAAGTTCAGGTTGGCCTGGGTTACATAGCAAGACCTTGTCAAAAACAAAGCCTCCACAAGGCTAGTGACAGTGTTTACATAAAGTAGGTGAGGCTTCAGACTTAATCCCCAGGGGAAGGGAGGGAGGTTTCCATTTTTCATTTCTTACCACTTCTCTGTTTTTCTAGACCATGCTATCAAATCAACAATTATTCCTATCATAAGACATACTCTTTCTTTCCCTTCCTCCACCCCCCTCCACATGTCTCTCTCTCTAGATGTTTCTCTTGGGTTCATTTTCCTAAGTGACTTTCTTATCTATCACGCTCCCTAAGCCGCCTCTTCACTCAGGATGCCCTAAACTCATTAGTCTCTGAACTTAGGTTAGTTGTTCCAAATTGTATCTATTACCTCACAAACCTTTGCACCTAAAATCTCTCATCTTCCCATTGACGCTTATTCTGACTATAGCACAGCTTTCAATTATACCCATTGTCTTTACTACACCTTTAAATGTTTTTTGAGACAAAGTTCCATTATATAGCTCAGTAGTTCAGGTTAGTCCACTATCTAGCCCAATAGTCCAGGCTAGTACTTAACACAAAGCAATGCTCCTTATACCCTCTTCTGTGCTGGAATTTGCCACTATGCCCGCCCCCCGCCATGTTTTATTCTCTTCTATTGTACAAAAAAAAAATTACTTTTAAAGTCAGAATGAGAGAAGTAGATCTGTGAGTTCGAGGCCAGCCTGGTCTACAAGAGCTTGTCCCAGGACAGCTAGGACTGTAATACAGAGAAACCATGTCTCAAAAATCAACAACAAAAAAATTTCTCCAGAATGTGAGCAGACATTTTTGGTACTCTCTTCATTATGCTATCCCAAGAACTTAAAAGTGTTTAATACATTAAACAGTGAAAAAGACATTGTCTTTAAATCCATACGTAATTAAACTAACCTCCTAATGAAGTATTATTAGATTGGAATGATTTTTCTTTTTCTTCACAGAGGTAGGTTTGTTGCAACTGAATTTTCTTATCTCTGTTAGAGGTGAAGACTTTCTTATGTTCACACTGTGGTGGTCCCAACATGCTACTGCTGCTCGATGCTTGTTCTTTGTCATGCTGTATTTTTTCTTTCATTCTTTGAAAGATTTTCCTTGGTGTTTCATAGTTCATTTCATTTCTTAATCCATCCATGTTACACTTTATAACACTGATATCAGGACAGCTGTTTGAAAGGGTAGCCTCTGAAAGCATGGTGGAGTGACATTTCTTCTTATTGTTAGAAGCTGCCATTTCTAATAACTGATTCTTGTCATGACCATTCAGTTTTAGAGAGGACTTCCGATATTTCGCCAATTCTTTTATAGGAGTAAGTGTGTTTGAAGGAATGTTGTCAATAAAGACTGCGTCTTCAGGCATATTTCTTATTTGAGATTTCCCAGAAGACAAATGAATTCCTGAATGGTTCAAATATGTTACATTCATCTTGATAAGGCAGTGGCAACAAAATTCTTCTTATAGAAAAGTCAGTGAATACAAATCTCCGGGCGGAACTTCAACAGGAGTCCAGAGAAACCTGTAATAAAATCAACTTTTTTTTATTGTCTGGTAATTTTTAAATATACTGATTTTCTGTAACAACATTCTACCATTAAAAAATACCATTAAAAAGTTTAATTGGTTCTTATCAACACTGGATAATTTATAGCTCACAAATCAGACTAATAGTTAATCTTTTTATTAAATTACAATTTTCATCATTTTTCAAGAGAAAAGCAGCTTAGCATTTAAAATTGCCTACTTACAAAAAATAAAGGAAAAAAAGGCACCATTCAACAAATAACTTAGTTAATATCCTTAAGTTCTGACTTATAAATATCAAATATTTGTTTTTGAAATTTACCTGACAGCTATGGGACTGTGTTCCTTTAAGGGATTTTTGAGCCACCCAGGATGAGGTTCCCCGTCCATTTTTGATTCTGATATTAGAAAACAAACTCAGGACCTTGAGCATGCTCTACAAGCATTCTACTGCAGCAGTGAAATGTATTCAAACACCAAGTCTTTAAGATTCCAATCCAGGGGCCAGGCGTTGGTGGCGCACGCCTTTAATCCCAGCACTTGGGAGGCAGGGGCAGGTGGATCTCTGTGAGTTCAAGAGCTAGTTCCAGGACAGGCTCCAAAAGCTACAGAGAAACCCTGTCTCAAAAAAAAAAAAATAAATAAATAAAATAAAAAAAATAAAAAAATAAAAAAAAATTCCAATCCAGTATTTGCATAAAAAGGGAATGACATCTGCATTAGGGACTACATAAAGATACAAAAAAATAAATTAACTAGCCAGGCTGTGGTGGCGCACTCCTTTAATCTCAGCACTGGTTGGGGGGAGGGGCAGAGGCAGGCAGATCTTTGTGAGTTCGAGGCCAACCTGGTGAGGTTCCAAAGCTACATAGAAACCCTGTCTTGAAAAACAAAACAAACAAACAAAAAAAGTGATACTTCCCTTTATGCACTTACAATTTTCAGACAGCAGCTACAATGCTTCTATTGAATACTGATATACCCATGTCATCATATAAATAATCTGGCTCTATCATATTTTAGAATATTTAAATTGTAAGATTTTAGTTAAAAACTTCTAATAAAAGAAGAATCTTAATTTATCACAATTCTTTAAACGTACTACTATTTAGAATTTTTAGAGAAAATTATTTAAATATTTATGCTCTTAAATTTGTTTTTTTCTTTCTTTTTTGCAACACATTCTTGGTTTATAGTCCAGGCTGGCATCAACCTTGAGTTCTCCCTGCCCTCGCCATCTCAGTGTAGGAATTACAAGCTTACTTATAATTACTTATTACCATGCCTGGCTTTCTTCATATATAGAAATTTTATGTTCCATAAATAGAAATAAAAATTTCAAGTGTAGAACTATACATTGTAGTAATATTTGGAAAATTAATATTTCAATCCTAGGTACCTGGAACTTACTAGTCAAGATTTATAGCATCTTTTACTACTGATTTTATTCTATTAACTTTTTACATCATCTAAATGGCAAAGACCTAGCATGGAAAATACCAATACGTATGATGCATGGTGGCGCATACACCATATCCTAGCACTCAGGAGGCTCAAACAAAACAGAAACTTCAAGACCAGCCTGGGCTATGAAACCTTGTCTCAAAAAAATAATTACTAAAGCAATTAGATCAAAGGATATCATTTTTTTTCTCAATTGAAAATTCATATACAAAAAAATCCCACTTTATCTAATAATTTATTATAAGGAGAGAATACGGAGAAGTAGTTTTTCTTTTTCTTTATTTTCTTTCTGTTTTTGTTTTCGAGAGAGTGTTTCTCTGCATGTCTGGGACTTGCTCTGTAGAACAAGCCAGCCTCAAACTCAGATTCTGCCTTCTAGGACTTGGGACTAAAGGTCTGCATCACCACACCCTGCTGGTCACAGTATTTTCAACAGCTGACAAACCTATCTTGTAAGTCTGGCCCTGTGACAGAAAAGCCATTGTAATTTTCTCACAAATGTTTGCTCTACAACTACGTGTTGATATGCTTTATTCATTAATGTATTATTTTAGCATTGCTAGAGATTGAACCTAGGGCCTTAGGCATATAACCACGGAGCTACAGCCCTAGAGGGGTTAGTAATATCCACTAACAATACCAGTGAAAGGATACTCTCAGAAAAAAAAAAAATCGAATAGATTGTACAGTCGCAGGGGAAACTGGCAGAGTCTGGTCAAGGTGACCTAACCTCATCCTCATCATCTGCCTGATATACGGTCTCAAATAAAAATTGCAAGTAAGCTGAAAACAAGCCCAGTCTATACCAACAGAAAGACATTTCAAGGACGGATAAAAGTTGGCCTGAAACACAGGCCCAAAGTCCTAGCTAAATATTTGCACAGCAGGATCGTAAGTCCCAGGCCTCGAAGGGGGTTACAGAGAGAGGTCAACAACAGATCCTAAACTTTTCAAAAGAAAGGTAAAACAGGAGGCTACAGCGGGGGTGGGGGCGGATGGGGTTAAAGATGCTAGCAGCCTGCCTAGCCTGGAGGGCATTAGGTTCAAACACTTACCCTGAAGTGACAATTAGCAAACCACAAGTCAAGGTGAGGTAAGGAACACAGCTCAAAAGCTGATTTGTGTACCTTGAAATAGTGGTGGCAAGGAGAAAACAACGCCACCAGGAAGTTCAGATGCAGGCCCAGGACAGGGCCCATATGCTAATGAACCCCAAGAGGCTACTGACTTGCTAGTGAATCAACCCCAAGCTTGAGCCCTAAAAGAGCTAGCTAGCTCCAGCCCGCACACTTCCGAAGCTTCCCCTCTAGGAGAGATTCCCCAGTAGACCCCTGCAGTAGCATTTCTGCCCAAACTGTGGCCTGCTTGGGGAGATGTCTGTTTAATTTTTATATTAGTACGATATCAAAAGAAATGTTTGCGTGGATAAAACGAGCGTATTCGAAAGACAGATCTTGCTGGGACATCCTAATTGGCAGGGCCGTGCTCTCCCCGTGACAGTTCATTTATAAAACTCAATTCAATGTACCGAACAACAAAAACTACTTTAAATTTTTTCAGTATTAAAAGGCAAAACAGGCCTTATAGCCACGTTTTAAAAAAAAAAAAATCGAAGGCATGCACTTAGGAGAATAAACACTTAAGAAACCCGTAAAACAACAACAAAAACAAAATAGGTCGGCCCTGAAAACACACACACAGGTAACATTACAGGGACTCAGCAGGTTACATCTAGGGATATAAAAGTATATATATGCATCTATAAAAGTACATATATGCATGCAACTGTGACGGGCGAGAAAGGAACCACTTAATTTCAAGGAGGGTAGGGAGGTGTGTAAAGAGGGTTTGGGGGGAGGGGAGTGGGGAAGGGAGAAATGCAATTAAATTATAACCTCAAAAATACAAACAAGCGGGGCGCAGCACGCTTTAACCCCAGGACTCGGGGAGGCAGAGGCAGGTGGGTCTCTGAGTTCAAGGTCAGGCTGGTCCACAGAGCGAGTTCCAGGACAGCCAGGGCTACAGAGAAACCCCGTCCTGAGAAAGCGGCCCGCAGACAACGAGACGGTCCTCCCGGCTACTCCTGAGTTTCGAACCGATGTTCGGAGTTCCACAGCAGCGAGGGCGGCGCGCGGCTGTGCGAACCCTGCGCGATCGTGGCCTCAGCGGGGGCGAGGAGGGGACGGCGGGGACCGAGCCGACCTACCTGGGCGAAGGCAGCAGCACCAGGCCGTGGCGACCGCTCGGCCCCGAGCCCAGGGACGAAGCCCCGGCAGGGGCGACACGCGTGACCGCAGGGACACGGACGAGTGCGAGCTACGCTGCCCTGTGGGGACTCGCTTCCTCGGCACAGACAGCAGCGCTGGAATTCAAATCCGAAGGGCCCGCCCCCCGGCGCCCGGGATTGGCGCGCTCGGGAGTGACGTTAGCGAACGTCTTCCGTGCCTCCAGGACCCCCGAGGCGCGCGCCCCGGCGTCGCCGGGACTGGGCTGTGTGAGCGGACGGCGAGTGGCCCGGGCGGCGCCGGGTGACACGTGGAGTTTGTTTCTCTCCACAGAGGGAGGCCGCCCAGGAGCGCCTCGCCACTCCTCCCGTGATGCTCTGCGTGGGAAAAGCCGGCGACAGTTGACGCCCAGAGTTCTCACAGAGCGGCGGAGTTGAAGAAGTTTGACCCTTCCGGGCCACACTCGTGAGGCTGGGGCTGCGCGCCGAGAGGCGCTTTCCTTTTCACTCAAGTCCGCTTCTGAGGAGAAAAGATGCTTAGTGATTTTGAAGGGGTTTCTCTTTCAATTCACCATCCAGGCTTTGGTTTTTTGGTTTTTTTTCCCCAGAAAAAAAAATTGTTCCCTGGAAGTAGACTGAGCATAAAGTTATATTCGCATTTTAGCGTTTAATTTGAATTAGCCCGGCCGGAAATGTAATTCTCTTTAAAAGAATCTAAGCCCCGTGGTGAAATAAAACACTTTTCTCAGTGGACGTCGGTGGCAGTGCGTTTCGTGGCCGGGGTCCCTAAAGTGCGCCTTACCAGTTGGAAGCCTGTTCCCCCAACGCTGGAAGGCTGAGGCAGGAGGATAAAGAATTGGAGGGCAGCCTGCAATACACAGCGATTCACTGTCCTAATTTGGGGAGGAGAAGGGGGATCAGGAACACAGGGGAGAGCCGGGACGATAATATAGTTCTGTTCCCAGTGGCTTTATTTTTTTTTAATATTTTTTTCTGTATGAATTCTTGCATATTGGTATGTGTACGGGGTGCCCATGGAAGTCAGAAAAAAAGTTGACTGCCCTGGAACTGGAGTTACAGATGTCTGTGAGCCACCACGACAGTGCTGGAAATTTAACTCAAGTCCTGCAGAAGCAGCCGGTTAACACTACTACTGAACCAGTTTTCCAGCCAGAATGCTTTTTCTTGCCTTCTGTCTGACCTTTGGAACTCATGGCTGAGGGTCAGACTCTGCCCCTGAGCAGTGCCCTTAGAGCAGTGGTTCTCAACCTGCCTGATGCTAAGACCCTTTAACATAGTTTCTCATATAATGGTGACTTCCAACCATAAAATTATTTTCCTCGCTACTTCTTAACTGTAATTTTGTTATCTGTGTTGCCTGATGATCTTTGGTCGCCCCTGTGAAAGGGTCTTTTGGCCCTAGGGATCCCGGCCCACAGGTTGAGAACCGCTGCCTTAGACGTTAGGGGAAAGAATAGGGCCTTAAGTAAGGTCATATACGCCCAGTTCTTAAGCCTGCGTGATTGTTATTTTAATATTACTGTCTGCACGTGGAACTGGAGATGGCTCAGGTGCCCTCTTCTGGCCTGCAGGGGTACATACAGGCAGAACGCTGTATACGAAACAAATAAATAAATCTTAAAAACAAACAAAACCAAAGATACCTGCGTGTGAAAGGAATAGTGTGACTGTCTGCAGACTCCACAGCAAAGCGCAGTTATTGCTTCTCAGCTGCCAGGATAAGGGACTCCTTTGCTCTCCACGCTTTCTTAACTCTATTGGTGTGGCCTTTTTCCTTCTTTCCTCTCTCTTTCTCTGGTCAACTGCTAAGATTTACAATTTGCTTACCCTGAGGTGTCTTTCTTTTAAAGGCTAATAAAAATTGTTCTTGAAAGACTATATTATTTCCCCCTTCCCTTCCTCTCCTCCAAACCTTCTCATATACCTCCCCTTCCTTGCTCTCTTACAAAGCATCTGCTTTGTCTCCTTGTGCTTTGTGATAGTACTTTTAGGTGCATGGCTAGAGTAAGTAGAGTAAAGGATTCCCAGATAATTGGTAAAATATGATCCCTGTGTACGCCTGTGAAGGCCCTTTAAAACTCAGTTTACCTTTTTCCTTCAGAACTGGGAATTGAACTTGGGCATTTTGCAGGCTAGCGTGCTCTGCCCCTGAGTCCACTCCTACCCACTTAAAACAAACAAACAAAACCTTATTTTGGGACATTATCTCACTAAATTCCACAGACTGACCTTCAACTTGCAAGAACCCCCACCCTCCCACCCCCCCCCCAAACTCCCCACCCCGTGAGACACGAAGAGGGGATGTTTGATTGAGAGCCCCGGAGTAAAGGAGACTCATGCTTATTCACTGGAGGTGGGGACTAGGCAATTGGTTGAGGGGTCAAAGGGTATGAAAGGACAGAGTGGAGGAAAAATAGACATTCATTTCCTCCTCCATTCCTGTAGCTAAGACACCCTTGCCTGTCTTGGGACAACAGAACTCCAAATTCCTTGACTTCTGCACTCAAGTACTGGTAGAAGTACTTTTTAGTTCTTAGGTTTTTCAGCTTCAGAGAGAAGTTACACACTGGGTTTCCTGGTTGTGAGGTCTTTGACTTTCTAGACAGCCTACTACGGGGGCTTCACAACCGTAATGGTTGAATGGATCAGTTAAAATTCCCCTAATAATCCTTCTCCCATCATTATTCTACCTACCTACCTACCTACCTACCTACCTACCTACCTACCTACCTACCTGCCCGCCTACCTACCTACCTATCTACCATCTATCTATTCAGTTGGTTAATTTTCTTAGAGACATTCACTAATACGGATGTTGGTGCTAGGAGTGACTCTAGAGAAATGGAATCTTAATGATTGTTTTGTAGTTCCCAGAATGGGTTTCACAACATCCCTTGACTTAAAAAAATACTAACAGCTCTGCTTTGAAAGGTCCAGATAGTACTGATGGTCTATGGCTTGGGCTGTTTACAGAGATACATGAATTATCTGTATTGGAGATTTTTAAGTGGCCGCTGGTAAGGAACTTAGTGACATTATGACCATTTTGAACATCTGTGAAAACCGGGGAATAGAACAATGTCAGTTTCACGATGCTGCTGTGACTGGACAAAGTGATGATAGAAAAAGATGAGCTGAAAGATTCCATACCCAGCTCAAGCTCCACATACAGAATTTAAGAGTTTCAGAATACCCTTAAGCCCAATAATTTCTCAGAATCTCATTATAGTCACAGGGCTACATTTTTGTATGTGCTTGGTGACTTCAAAGTACAGACACTCTTCTCACCTTCCTTTGGCTCTGACATTCCTTGTCATGCTATCCTGCCATGGGGTGCTTGGTGCATCCCATGTGATTCTGATTCATTATCAGACAGCGCTCTTATAGACTTCCTCATTATTCGATTCTGCCCAATCTCAGACAGCCTGCACCAGGGGCTCTTCTCTGTCTAATAGCTTAAGAGTCTCAGTATTCAGGAAGGGAAGCTAAAGAAACAAAAGGCTTGACAGGAAGCTTGCATCATCTTGTTTCGGGGATCTTCTGTAGTGCAAGAAAAGATAAATATTTAGTGTCTGTTCCTTCTCTTAAAAGGGACACCAGTGTAGTCAAATTAGGGCTCTACCCTTATGATTCCATTTATTCTTAATTGCCATAGTAAAGGTTCTGTTTATAAATACACGTGGGTACTGTAGAAAAAGATGATTCTAAATCAAGGCGTCTGCCTGTAATATTTTGTTACAATAGTCCTATAAATACAGGGCTTCTACATATGAGCCGTAAGTGGGAGATGGACAAAACTCAGTTCTCAGACTGCCTGAGACCTAACAGCTGGAAAGTAAGGTTCCAGGAGATGCTCTTGTCTTGTCCTCTCATCTTGCCATTAGAGTGCCGAGACTGCAGATGCTCCCCACATTAAGCTTTGAAGCTGAGTTCCACGGGTTGAACTTAGATTGCCAGGCCTGTGCCGCAATCACTCACTGAGCCATTTCTCCTGCCTGACCCTGACTTCATGATCCCCCTGTCACTGCCTCCTGGGTGCTGGGGTCCCCATCTCTGGCTGCTTTCTTAATGACTGCCATTTTGATGGGAGTGTTACAGAATCTCAAGGCGGTAGTTCTGGTTTACATTTGTGTGTTTGTTCTTTTCCCGCTGCTACGAGAAATACCATGGCCAAAGTCACTCAAGGGAGAAAGGGCTCATTTTAGCTCACAGTTCAAGGGAAGTTCATCACGGTCAGGAAAGCATAGCATTTTATGGGTCCGTTGACAGTAGTGTGTCTGAATGTCTCTGTGATTGTTAACATTAGTGTCAACTTGACAAAGTTCAGTGTCACCTGGGAAGGGAGTCTCAATGAGGAATTGCCTAGGTTGGGTTGGCCTGTGGGCATGCCTGTAAGTATCCTCTTGAATATGTTGATTAATGTAAGAAGACCTGTCACAATTTTGGGTGGGCTGATGGTCTTGGACTGTATAAAATAGAGATAATATGTTGGGCTCTGATACTAGTTGCTCTATTCTATATTTAAAAAGACTTTTATCAGCTTTTTATTCTGTAAGCAACAAACATTGGGATACTTCTACAACTCATATACTGGGTTGCTGTGGGAGTTCCTTCAGCTCCTTCAGCCAATCGCCGCTGAGTTACCAGCCCATTGGGGCGTGGTCTCTCCCTTTAAAAAAAGCAGCGGCTGTCCTCCACTCTCTCTTTGTCTTCCGGCTCCGTTTCCGGCCCCTGGACTCCTTTCCTGTTCGCGCGGAGGGGCTGTTGTCTGGGACGGTAATCTGTAAGTTTTTTCCCCTTTGAATAAATAACCATTCTATTAATCATAATTCCAAACTGGTGTGGGATTGTCTGTGACTTACGCCTTCATCTGGCGCCCCACGTTTGGTTGTAGAACCCCCCCTTCCCCCCCACTCAACTGCTTGCTACCAGCTCGGCTAGTCACGAGACCTCCCTCAGCTGCGGCCTGTGCCCTGTGTGTGGAGCCAGCAGTTCAGTTAAACCCCACGCCTCCCAAGCTCCACAGGCTCGGGACAGTCTCTGCCTGCCTGGTTTGCTCTTTTCTGAGTTGTTTTTAAATTTCCCTTGTAAGTGCGGTGCTTTAGTGGCGTGAATCAGAACGACTCGGTCACGTGGAGGCATACGCGGCTTCCGGGTTGCTCTTTTCTACCCCTGGATTCTGGGTTTCTGGTTCCGTGTATGGAATTGATTTAATTAAACTTTCTTTCTTGAGCAACTTATATTTCCTAGTTTTTAACAAATACTAAGGCAGACACTGAAACAGGACCTGTTTAAGTCACCTTTGCAGTGGTTCTAGTCGCAACTTGGCAACAGCGCCGCCAACTAGACAAGAGGTAATATGGCAGTTTTTGTTTCCAACGCCAATTTTACTGTTTTCTTTATTAATACAATGGATTATGTCATGCAAGGTTTATATGACTATGGGAATATATTAATTTACTTATTGCTAGGTTTCAGTTTTCTTTTCAATATTTTATCATTAAGAAAGATACGATTTTTACGGACTAATATTGAACAACTAGTTGAAAGGATTAAAATTATTGAAAATCAGGGGTTATCTGAACAAGTGGATACTATGATAGACAAAATTGACTCCATGTCCAAGGGTACTAGGAAGTTACCTGAAAGGGTACAGGCTGTTGAATTTGACGTTCAGATGTTACCACAAAGTTTTGATAAGGTAACAGATAGAATGAACCTCCAGAATGGGAACCAAAAAACTGATACCTTAGTGAAATTACTAGAAACACGGGTAGGTCAGGAGATTCAGGATTTAAGGGATACAATGATAAAAAGATTAGAAATGATTGAAGAAACTATTGGAGCTGGTGAACAGAGTAAGAAGGCACAAGGACAGGATACAATGCCACTACCAGCTGTTAGAACTGGCTTACCCAGGGTCCTAACAACATACCCTGTAATTTATTCTGACAAAGGGTTAACTTCCAAAGGCTCAAAGGGAGTTAAAGAAGCTAGATGGACACCAATAGCAATGAATGATTTAAAAGAAATTAAGCAAGCTGTCGTTAACTTTGGCTTGCACTCTGCATTTGTTAAGGAAATGATAAGGACTTGGGCTTCTAATGTCAGAGCTACCCCCCATGATTTCTCTCAGCTAGTGTCTGCAGTTTTAGATGATGGGCCTTCCTTGATGTTTGGAATTTATTTCAGAGAAGAATCCAAACATATGGAACAGCAAGGAAGAGCAAAAGGTGTGGAGGTTTCCCAAGATCAAATTCTTGGTGTAGGAGCATATGCTGATCCACAGGTCCAAGCTCTTTATGATGAAGAAGTGCTGTCCTTATGTCACAAAGCAGCCTTGAATGCTTTGAATAGAATACAAGATCCAGCAAAAAGGGTCGAATCATATACCAGGGTTAGGCAGGGACAGAGAGAACCCTTTACTGACTTTGTGCAAAGATTAATTAAGGCTCTGGACATAGGGGTAACAGACCCAGAAGCTAGACGAATACTTCTTGAATCTCTAGCTTTTGAAAATGCAAATACTGAATGTAAAAAGATAATTGGGCCTTTAAGATCTAGATCAGCACCAATGGAAGAATGGATACAGCATACAATGAATGTTGAGATGTTTAGCTATAACGATGAATCCTGGGTAGGAGAAGCGATTTCCAAAGCTATGAGGAGACATCAAACTACCAGGTGTTTTAATTGTGGTAAATTAGGACATCTGAAAAGGGATTGCAGGCAAAGAAATCCTAGGAATAATATCTCCTCTGGGAATGACAAAAGTAGGAGATCTCAGCCTTCAGGTATATGCAGAAGATGCGGTAAAGGCCGACATTGGTCCAACGAATGCAGGTCAACAACAGACAGACAAGGCAACCCAATACCATCGGGAAACTCCTTGAGGGGCCTCTCGCAGGCCCCCAAGCCAAAAGTGGCCCAGTCATTCCCAGTTACAGTCGAAAATGTGTCTCACCAAGAAAATTAAAAACTCCAATGTCTGCCGTAAAAAGTAATACTGGTCTAAATGATGAATTACATGTGGAGAATGAGTCAAAAAATTCAGGAGGACAGAGTAAACGTATATTTTGGCAAACGTATATTAACGATCAAAGACCAAAGCTAAGAGTCTGTATAAATGGCATTTTTATTGAAGGCTTATTAGACACAGGTGCGGATGTAAGTATAATTACTCCAGAATCCTGGCATCCGAATTGGCCTCTTCATGAGGTAGATGTTCAGTTCCTGGGAATTGGAACCCTATCTCGTGTAAAACAAAGCACAAGATGGGTGGAATGCATAGGGCCTGAAGGGCAAATAGGAAGATTAAGGCCATATATAGCAAATATTGCAATAAATTTATGGGGCCGTGACCTGCTACAGCAATGGAATACCCAGATTAACATTCCTGTAGTTCCAGGAACTCACAATTCTGGGAAGGATATAATGAGGTATTATGGAAAAAGGTCACCAGCCATTCAGGCTGTACAAGAACACACAGCCAATAGCAAACCTTTAGAGGTACCAACAGCCCTACCTTTAAAATGGCTAACTGAGAAGCCAATATGGATCAAGCAGTGGCCTCTAGCTGAAGATAAGTTACAGGCTTTGGAACAGCTGGTACAAGAGCAACTAGATGCTAACCATATTGAAGAATCAACCAGCCCTTGGAATTCTCCTGTGTTTGTTGTAAAAAAGAAATCTGGTAAATGGAGAATGGTGACAGATCTAAGAGCTGTCAACAAGGTAATTCAGCCTATGGGTCCGCTACAATCTGGAATTCCTTTGCCTTCTCTATTACCAAGAGGATGGCCTCTTATAGTTATTGATTTGAAAGATTGTTTTTTCACTATACCTTTGCAAAAAAAGGATAGAGAAAAATTTGCCTTCACAGTGCCTACTTATAATAATTCTCAGCCTACTAGGAGATATCAATGGACTGTCCTCCCACAGGGGATGCTCAATAGTCCCACATTGTGTCAATATTTTGTTAATAAGCCACTGGAAATAATTCGTAAGCAATTTCCCAAGTCCATAATTTATCATTACATGGATGACATTTTATTATCTGATTCAAATAAAGATATTTTGGAAAGTATGTTTGAAGAAGTAAAGAAAGTTTTGCCTAGGTGGGGATTACAAATTGCCCCTGAAAAGATTCAAAGAGGAGATTCTATTAATTACCTAGGCTACAGAATAGGGTTAGAGAAAATTCGAACACAAAAGGCACAAATTAGGAGAGACCGGTTACGGACTCTTAATGACTTCCAAAGATTGTTAGGAGATATTTCCAGTCTACGACCAGCTGTTGGGATAACACCTGATCTAATAGTTCATTTAAACAAAACCTTAGATGGTGATAAGGATTTGAATAGTCCCAGAAAATTGACAGTTGAAGCAGAAAAGGAACTGACAATGATTGAGGAAAAATTACAGGAGGCACATGTGGATAGGGTCAACCCGAATCTTAGTTCCATCCTAGTCATACTGCCTTCCAGAATTTCTCCTACAGGGATTTTAATGCAGAGGGAAGATATTATTTTAGAGTGGATATTTATACCTCATAAACCAAGTAAAAAATTAAAAACTTATGTAGAAAAGGTTTCAGAATTAATTATAAAAGGTAAACTGAGACTTCGTCAACTAGCAGGTATAGACCCAGCAGAAATTATAGTGCCTTTTACTACTGAGGAAATAAGAAAGTTATGGGAAGATAATGAACCATGGCAAAGAGCTTGTGCTAATTTTTTGGGAGAAATTAGCAGCAACTATCCCAAAAGTGATAGACTTAACCTCATAAAGAGAACTTCTTGGATTCTTCCTAGAATTGTACGTGATGCTCCAATAACTGGAGCTCGGACATTTTATACCGATGCAAATAAATCAGGGAAAGCAGGTTATAAATCAGAAGAATTGAGTAAGGTGGAACAAAGCCCTTATAATTCTGTCCAGAAGGCAGAATTATATGCCATTCTTATGGTGCTAAGGGATTTTAAAGAACCTCTTAATATAGTTACAGATTCACAATATGCAGAAAGAGTTATCTTGCATATTGAAACCGCTGAATTCATACCAGATGACACAGAGTTGACTTCATTGTTTATCGAGGTACAGGACATAATTAGGAATAGGCTTTGTCCAATGTACATAACACACATCCGGTCCCATACCGGTCTGCCTGGGCCTCTAGCACAAGGTAACGCTGAAATTGACCAATTATTGATTGGAAGCGTTCTGCAGGCCTCAGAATTTCATAAAAAACATCATGTCAATAGTAAAGGCTTAAAGAAAGAGTTTTCCATTACATGGCAACAAGCTAAGGACATTATAAAGAGATGTCCTACTTGTTCTTTCTATAATCAAACACCATTGCCTGCAGGGAGTAACCCAAAGGGTACTCAAAGGAATGAAATCTGGCAGATGGATGTGTTCCACTTTATGGAATTTGGTAAATTAAAATATGTACACCACACCATAGACACGTATTCAGGTTTTCAATGGGCAACTGCCCTGAGCTCAGAAAAGGCTGATTCGGTAATCACACATTTATTGGAAGTTATGGCCATCATGGGTATACCTGCACAAATAAAGACAGACAATGGTCCAGCATATGTATCTAAGAAAATGAAACGCTTCTTTGCTTATTATAATATAAAACACGTTACAGGTATACCAAATAATCCTACAGGTCAGGCAGTTATAGAAAGATCAAATCGTACTATAAAGGATATGCTAAACAAACAGAAAGGGATGAAAGATACCCCCAGAAATAGATTGCATAATGCTTTATTAACCTTGAATTTTCTTAATGCTAATGAGAAAGGAACAACAGCAGCAGAGAGGCATTGGATAATGGAAAAAACTTCTGAACTAAACCAACCTGTTTATTTCAAAGACGTGCTGACCTCTCAATGGAAGCCAGGAGATGTGCTACGTTGGGGAAGGGGTTTTGCTCTTGTTTCCACAGGAGAAGAAAAATTGTGGATACCATCAAAATTAATAAAGGTTCGATTTGAAGAGGAGAAACCTCTTGGAAAGGAGAAATGACAGCATCTACAATGATGATAACCATACAGGTGGTAAGAAAAGCATATAGAATGGGGGCAGGGTTCTGTTCTTATCTCCACAGGAAAACACTGATCTTTGAAAAGTTCAAGGGACCCTGGATATTTGAATACTGACAGATGGAAAATAACGGCCCAATAGGGACTATCAAGAAAACTGAATAGGTTCTGTAAGTACCATATACTAAATCATATTTCTAAATTTATAGAGCTGGTTTTAGAGTTGAACTCTGGCTCAGTCCCTCTCTAATTCCAAGCCTGTTGTTTAAAGAAAAACCCAGAGTTTCTGGAGTTTCTGTCTCATGTCAAGAGCCATGATATGGGACAGAAAGAAATATGAGTTTAGAAAACATCTTTACTTTTCTTCATATCTATCATACCTTCATTAAATATATCTATCATGTCTCTCATTGAATATAGGTATTCATGTATATGTCTATATAATTAATGTTTAAGTTTTCCACAATGAACAATGAGTTTTTCCTACAGTGACATTTGAAGTTTCCAGGAAGAAGATGGGGCCCCATAACAACAACTCCACCTGGTTGATATGACGTCATGATACTGATAGCGCTACTACAAGACCTGTTTTGGGTACCAGCTGCACAAGACGGTTCCAACGTGCTGAAATGGTGCACATCTTGTACAACATTCTGGCCAGACCTCCACAAAATACTCAGAGACTATTTGCAATTTTAAAAGACATTGATCTTGAAATTTAACCATCATTTTACTTTCACAGGATCCCCCAGAAAGAACGTCGCCCCCATGACAGCTGGAAGTAATTCTAGAGAACGACGTCCCCTCTCCCAATAAAGTTTGTCCTTGGGTTTAGGGACATCATTTAGGGGTTGGTTATAATTAGTATACGGTTGAGGGTTGGGGGAGGAATTTTATAAGCACAGGAATCTTAAAAAAAAAAAAAAAAAAAAAAGGAGGGATAATTGGATTATGGGATAAATAGATTTGTACTTGTGAGTTATTGCTTTTAGACAAACATATTGGTATCGATTCTTATATATTGATACAAAGTTAAATTATGTTGACTATTTTATGCATGCATGCTTCATGCTTCTACCTCTGTTTAAAACATTTTTATGTATTTGTATATATATATTGTATTGATATATGTATATTTACCATATTGCATTGTACACTTCTACCTCTGATTAAGATACTTATATATTGTTTATGTATTGATATATATTTACCATATTGCAATGTATACTTGCACATTGTTTATATTTGGAGGTCTCATTGTCCTCATTTATTGCACACTTGTTTATTATCTCAGTCTTTAAGTTAGATAGATATTGAGAATTATATAGATCAACAGTCATCTAAGTTTGTCATTTATAATTAGACTAATCAGGTTCTTTAGATATATAGAGATTATATTCAGTATAGATAGATAATCTTCAACCTCTTCAAAGAGCTGTAGAAAATGGCCTTTAATCTAATTCAGAGTTCTATGGTAGGGAGACACAATCACTCCTGGCAACACTGATCTATGCCCGAGAGAATGTTGAGCACCAAAGACACTCCACCTGGAGCCTTTCTTCTTGGCAGAACTGGCCTTTGGGTAAAAAAATGCTCATACCTCAACTACTGACAGAGTTACAGAATATCCGTAAATGGATAAAACAAGACTGTCATATCCTGCCAAGACAGGGTAAGATAGTTTTGAAGTTTCTTGCCTTTGAAAATGGTATGTCAGTTACATCAGGCCTTAGCCAAAGTTGGTTGCTTCAACGCTGCAAATGTGACTTTGGGTGTTTGTCCAGGTAGCCAGTTGTCTCTGCGATTTGGTACATGTTCTGGAAGTTGTTTGATTGCACTTCCTAATTACTCAGATAACATTATTTCCCTTCTCAGATCTTCGATGGGATTGAAGATTATATAAATGTAGTTACTTTCCTTTCATGACTTGGCCAAGTTATTTGTTATACAAGACTTAAGCTAGTTAGAATAGGATATTTGTATTTATTGTATATAATTTCGTAGGTTTGTACTTATTGTATATAATTGCGTAGTAGGCTTAGAACTCTCTTACTTAAACAAAAGGGGGAGATGCTGTGGGAGTTCCTTCAGCTCCTTCAGCCAATCGCCGCTGAGTTACCAGCCCATTGGGGCGTGGTCTCTCCCTTTAAAAAAAGCAGCGGCTGTCCTCCACTCTCTCTTTGTCTTCCGGCTCCGTTTCCGGCCCCTGGACTCCTTTCCTGTTCGCACGGAGGGGCTGTTGTCTGGGACGGTAATCTGTAAGTTTTTTCCCCTTTGAATAAATAACCATTCTATTAATCATAATTCCAAACTGGTGTGGGATTGTCTGTGACTTACGCCTTCACTGGGTCATATAAAGACTGAAAACTTTAAATGGGCTCCAAAGTAAGAGAGAACTCAGAAATAGGTGTGGGATAAGGTGCAGGTGATCTTACCACTTGACTTGCGCAATGTGTAGGAGTTTTGTCTATGATACTGGCGCTTTTATTTCTGTGAGACAAGACGTGGTGTAGACTTTGTGGCAAGTGCTGGTAAGACGCTTAGAATGTTAGCTCCCTCAGTTCTGCAGAAAGGAAGTGTCATTTTCAGTACAGAGTTGCATGTTTTGTTGTCGTTTTTTTTTCTTTTTTCTCTTTTTGTTTCCAAGCCCCAGGGAAGACAGGAGGCCTGACCATGAAGCCTCAAGTGACTGTGTATAAGAAATCTCATTCTGAAGTAATCCTGTCAGGGTCCTTGCCTGGGAACGTTAGGCAGCTCAGTACATCTTGTGCACTGAGAGGTGCACTGGTACGTTTGGGAGTCAATACAAGCATGATCAGACAGCACAGCCCCGCTTCAGGACACGATGGCACTTGAGACTTCATTGGTGCCTTTCCCTCTAACGTCTATGGGTGCTTGGAATATCCCACCGGAAAGACAGAAGCCATTAAGGTTAGTTACAGAGCTGCCCACTGTACAGACTGATGTCAAAAGCAGCTTCATTCAAACTGCCTTTTCTCTCTGCCCAAACACGTTCACACCTTGCTTCGCTGGCATATTTTTCCCGACCGACCTCGGCTTCTGGCTCATTATATTTTAAAGCCATTAACCTTTCAAATAATTTTTATGGAATCTACTTCCTTGCCTCTTTTGAGATTTATTGCCCATAACTTTGTCAAGTTCCCTTCTTTTGCGAGCAGGAATCTTATTCAGTGTTAGATTAGTGACCATTCTGACCCAAGAACTGTACATCATCACCAGAGTTCTCAACCCTGCCTTTATAAAATTTGTTTCTTGAGATATAGGATGTCTCACAAGACTTAGCTACTTTAGAATTTTACTGCTATGGTGATTAAAAGTTCAAACTAAACAAGGCTTATGAAAGGGAATACTCTGCTAGGAGGGAAAATTGTTTAGAAATTTTAAAAAACTGTTTTAAATGAGACAGAATCTGACTATGTAGCTCAAGTTGGCCTCAAACTTACTACATTGCCCAGGCTGGCCTGAACTTGTAATGCTCTTGCCTCATTTTCCAGAGTGCTGGAAATGTAGTTATGTACCAATACCTGGCTAGTATTGTGTGTGTGCGTGTGCGTGTGCGTGTGCGTGTGTGTGTGTGTGTGTGTGTGTGTGTTAGTCAGGGTTGTCTAGAGGAACAGAATTTATAGAATAAATATTGCAGTGGTATTTTATTTTATTTTCATAAATAAAACTTGCCTGAAGTTCAGCAAGTAAAACAGCCACACTGGCCAGCCTTTCAGACCAGGCTGCGATAACACACACCGTTAATGTCAGTAGCCACACTAGTTGCCATAGAAGCCAGGCAGTGCATGCCTTTAATCCCAGGATGCACACCTTTAATCTGAGCCCTGGAGAGGATTATAACATGGGAGGAGACAGCTCTCAGTCACAGTCTCATTCTGAGGCTTTCTGGAGGCAAGATCTTCATTTCGGATTGAGGTAGAGGCAAGAGTCAGTGACTGGCTGTTTTGATTTTTGGACCTTCAGGTTGAACCCCAATTTATCTTTCTGAGCTTTTATTAATTGTGCTTCTGAATATATATTATATATTAATATCATATGTATAGTGTATTTATTATAGTGTAAATATACACTATATGTATATACTAGGCTGCAATCTACCTAGTCTGAAATAGCTGGATGTCTCAGTTAGTCTTCAGTATGTAACAGAATTCCTAAGACTTTTTTTTTAATTTCTTGAGACAGGGCTTCTCTGTTTAAAAGCCCTGGTTGTTCTGGAACTCACTTTGTAGACCAGACTGACCTTGAACTCACAGAGATCCATTTGCCTCCGCAGTGCTGAGATTAAAGGCTCACTCCGCTGCTGCAGCCACCACCACCCAGCCAAGAAGTAGGTCCTACTGCCAGTGAAAAACTGATGACTCAGAGGTGAAGAGCACTGGCCGCTCTTCCAGAGTCCCTGAGTTCCATTTCCAGCAACCACATGGTGGCTCACAGCCATCTAAAATGAGAGCTGGTGCCCTCTTCTGGCCTGCAAGCATACATAGAAGGAATGTTATATACATAATAAATAAATAAATAAATAAATAAATCTTTTTAAAAAATGAAAAGTGAGAGCAAGCAAAGAGCGAGATTCAGTCATTTATGTCCTCCATGTGTGCTGATGACAGGAGGTATGGCCTAGATTAAAAGTGGATCTTCCTTTCTCAAAAGGTCTGGCTTAAAGGTACATTTTCTGCTGGATGTTGTGGGCTTTCAGCTTTAGTCCCAGCTCTTGGGAGGCAGAGGCAGCTGGGTATCTGTAAAAATTTTTTCTTTTGAGACAGGGTTTCTCTGTGTAACAGTGATAGCTGTCCTAGAACTAGTTCTTGTAGACCAGGCTGGCCTTGAACTCACGGTGATCCGCCAGCCTTTGCCTCCCAAGTGCTGGGATTAAAGGCATGCGCCACCACCACCTGGCCGGGTCTCTGTAAATTTAAGGACAGCCTGGTCTACAGGGTGAGTTATAGAATAGCCAGAGATGATATATAGTGAGAATCTATTTTGGAAAAATTAAACAAACAAACAAATAAATAAATGTGCATATCCCACTGCAAAAGATCCAGAGTAAAAGTGGATTTTTCCCACTTCAAATTAATTAAGAAAAAATCCCCCACGAGTGTATCCAGCTACTTGATTTTAGTTAATTTCAGATGTAGAGTAGCCATTAGAAGTTTACCCCTTGTCTGTTTGACACATGGTCATATCTTCTTATGTCATGCATAATGTCCAAATGAAAACAATAACAAGGTCATAATTACACCTAACATGTTATAACTATTCCTTATATAATTGTATCCCTTGTATAATCCCTTGCAAACACATAAATTTAGGTGGCAATATCCCTTGAGGGAATATTCCTTTAGTATCTCAAAAGTAAACATAATCACTGATACTTTCTTTATTGATGTTCTATTACATGATAAAGAAATCAAGGAAAGAAAATGTAAATATCTGTACAAACACATTCATAACAAATTATAACAGAAGCATTCATGATAATCCTTGTTTCTGCAACTGGTCCCGTGGCCTTACCTGGTATTTATAGCTACCTTTCTTTTCTACCTATCCTGTATTTACCTCCAGTAAGCACCTCAGCAGGCCTTGGCTCTTTTCCTGAAGGAGTGACCCATATCTGGAATAGGATATTGTAGTTTCCCACTGATTTTAATTATAAGACATGGTGGCATTGAGAAATGCCCTAAAAGAGCTCCTGTACCCCAGGCATAATCTTTCTTACCTCCGTTGTGGAGACATAGTTACAGTGTCTGTTTCTCCTTGGTATTCGGGATCATTTACTCCTCCTAAAACTGTCATTCCTTTCTTCACCTGTTATTGGCTTCAGGGCATCAGAAACTCTTCAGGGGAAAGTCAGAGTGCCAGTTCAGTGGAATGTTTGTTGTGGCTCCTGGCAGGGGCACTGCCTGCCCGCTTTGAAACCAAAACTTCTAGGCCAGCAGAACTTAAGATTGTGAAAACGGGAAGCAAAAATTTTCTTAGTGGGTTAATGGAGTGACAGCAAGGGGACTATTCCCTTTTCCTATCCCTCGAATCCTGGGCCTGTGGATTCTGGCGACAGAAGAAACTGTATCTTATATATTGGATACTGATTGAAAGCGTATACCGCCTTCTGGAGAATGATGTCCCAGTCTTCTAGGCTGCTGCCACTTAATTGACACTGTAACTTTGCCAGCTGCTTCAGGATGGTGAGGAACATGCGAAGACAAATGGAGCCCATGCTCCCACAATGGTGTGAAACAATACCGTTATGTTGGATAAGATGCTCTGAAAGTCCACAGATGGCTTTGACAGAAGCATGACGAGCGCGAAAGGCAAATCCGCACGGTAAGTATTTATTCCGGTAAGGACAGAGTATTGTTCTTCCCGTGGAAGAAATGGCCCAACATAGTTAACCTGCCACCAGGTCAGGTCACTGGCTGGTCATCCCAGGAAATGGTACCATGTCTGGGGCTCAGTGTTGATCTCTGCTGTTGGCATATATAGCACGCAGCAGCTGCTGTAGCCAAGGCAGCCTTGGTGACAAGAACTCCATGTTGAGAACCCATGCATAACCTCCAGAAGGCAATGACAAGAATGACTAGGGGAAGAGGCTGACTGTCCCATAACCAGAACAGGTCCTCCTATCTACTTGATTATTGAACTCCTCTGTTGATGTCACCTTTTATGAGCGTTTACATGGGACACTAGTATCTTCACACCCTTCTCTCATTTGGAGAGATCTATCCACACACATCTTCCCCAGAAGTCTTACTCACCAATTTTCCTATCGTTCTCTTTCTAAGTCCCTGACCATCCAGACAATCCATTGACTACAGCCCATAAATCAGTTAACAATGGCACATTAGGTCATTTCTTCTTCCAAACAAAACACATGGCCATGTGTACTGCCTGAAGGTCTGCCCACTGTGACGATTTCATTTTGCCAGTGTCTTTCAGGGTTGTCCCAGAAAGGGGTTTTATCAGAATGGCTTACAGGTTAGTAAGTCTATTGGTCCAGCATGTCCAACAATGACTGTCGACCAACAGAAAACCCAAGTATCCAGTAGTTGTTCAGCCCATGAGGCTAGGTGCCCCGGCTGGTCTTTGAAGGGCCCAGAGTAAGTCTGAACATTAGCCCATCTACCTAGCTTCTTCTCTTGTTTGACCCTTGCCCTATATTCCCAGTCATGGGGAGGAAAGATGGTTAAAAATTAAGACAAGACCCCAGTTGTGTCAAGAGCTATGTTAAGATAACCACAGACTTGTGTAAGTAACCCCCTATTAAGCTTGTACAAACACTGTATTATCACAAGTTATAAATTCCTAGAATGTACCATCACCCAGTTCTTAACCTCAAATTTTAAAAATTATTTTTCTTATATCACCTCCCCCATTTGTGACTTTTGATTTAAGAAGGATGCTACTCCCTCTATTCAGAGTCATGATATCTGAACCCCACCTTGTGTGGCCCTAACTAGTTAGGCTCTCTGGTACCCTGCGCTGAAAGAATAAAGTTGATTTTGTTCATCTAACTTTGGTGACCTCATCTTCAATATTTGCACAATTCCCAGACCCAACAGTCTTCAGTATATGTTATAATCCTTTAAAAGTAGGTTCTAATGCCAGTAAGTCTAATGGACTTGCCCGCAAGAGCAAGAACAAGAAGGCAGAGAACATGTTTCCTTCTCTCATGTCCTTTATAGGCTGCTAGTACAGGTGTAGGTCAGATTTAAGGTGGATCTCACTGTCTCAAAAGATTCAGATTAAAAGTGGGTCTTCCCACTTCAAAGGATTTAATTAAGAAAAAAAAATCCCTCACAGGTGTTCCCAGACTCTTGGGGTTTTGTTAATTCAAGATATAGTCAAGCTGCAAACCAAAATCAGCCATCATTGTGTGTGTGTGTGTGTGTGTGTGTGTGAGAGAGAGAGAGAGAGAGAGAGAGAGAGAGAGAGAGAGAGAGAGAGTATGTATATGTATGTATATGTATGTGCCTATATGGGAAGCCAAAAGTTGATCTCACAGAATCTCTTCAGTTGTTCCTCTGTCTTATTTTATTTTATTTATTTTTGTTACTGGGAATACACTGCATCTTTTTTTTTCCCCAGGCAGGGTTTCTCTGTGTAGCCCTGGCTGTCCTAGAATGTATTCTATAGTCCAGGCTGTCCCAGAACTCACTCTGTAGACCAGGCTATTCTCTAACTCAGGGATTTAGAGATTCTTCTGCCTCTGCCTCCCAAGTGCTGGGATTAGAGGTGTGCACCACAACTGTCAGGGTATTTTTTTTTTAAAAAGATTCATTTGATTTTATTTTATGTGAATACACCTGATGTATGTAAGTGTACTGTGTGTGTGCTTGATGCCCACAGAGCCCATACAAGGCTGTTAGAGTCCCTGGATGGTTGTGAGCCCAGGTCCTCTGTAAGAGTAGCAAGTACTCTTAACCTCTGAGCTATCTCTCCAGTCCATCTTTCACTTTATTTCTTAAGAGATTTTTTTCACCAAACCTTTGTCTAGCCTTTTTTTTTTTTTTTTGGATTTTAGGGACAGGATTTCTCTGTAGCTGAGCCTGTCCTGAAGCTAGTTTTTGTAGACCAGGCTGGCCTCGAACTCACAGAGATCCACCTGCCTCTGCCTCCCAAGTGCTGGGATTAAAGGCGTGTGCCACCACCACCCAGCGACTTTGTCTAGACTTGTTGCAGGGAGAGAGCCGCTTACTCGTACCAGCTGCCCAGAACCAAAATAACCACACAGAAACTATCAATATTTTATTTATTAATTAAAACCCTGCTTGGTGTATTAGCTCTAACTTCTTATTGGCTAACTCTTACATCTTAATTTAACCCATCTCCATTAATCTGTGCATCACAGATTAGGTCGTGGCCTACCAGCAAAGTTTCTGCATGTCTGTTGGCGGCTCCATCGCTTCTCTCCTCTGTCCTTCTTCCTCCCAGCATTCAACTTAGCTTTCCCTGCCTACCTATGTTCTGTCTTGCTATAAGTCCAAAGCAGTTTCTTTATTCATTAACCAATAAAAGCAACACATAGGCAGAAGGACCTCCCACACCATAGACTGACTGGCCAGTAAGCCCACAGTTCCACCTGCTTTCACCTTCCTGCACTGGGGATGCACACATGTGCTACTTGGGTGCTGTGTGTCAGGAATTCAACTTTTGGTGCTTGAACAGCATTTCAAGGTGTTCTTATATTTTTCTGCTGTGTAGTACTCCATTGTGTAAATGTACAACATTTTTCTTATCCATTCTTCGATCGAGGGGCATTTAGGTTGTTTCCAGGTTCTGGCTATGACAAACAATGCTGTTTTGAACATAGTTGAGCACATGTCCTTGTGGCACAATTGAGCTTCCTTTGGATATATACCCAAAAGTGGTATTATTGGGTCTTGAGGAAGGTTGTTTCCTAATTTTCTGAGAAATCGCCACACTGACATCCAAAGGGGTTGTATCAGCTTTCATTCCCACCAGCAATGCAGAGGTGTTCCCTTTTCCCCACAACCTCTCCAGCCAACAACTCTTAAACAAGTAGATGTCTTTATAATTGTTTATAATAATTTTTAGGAATTGATGTTCAGTCTTGGCTTGTGGATGGCATGACAGATATATCCTCTTATAAGGCAGATACCCTTTAATCTGAGGAAAATTCAAGTTTATTATTATTATTGTTGTTTTTCTATACATTTTTCTCTGATAAATACACAAAAAGGTACATGAAGGAAGCATAGTCAAAGGGTATTACAAAGTGAACAGTTTATTTCAATCCAAGAGTTTGTATTTGTATTAATTCAAGAACTCTGACAGGGAGCAGCCTTGACAGAAATACCATTTACCAGGGTAGGACCGTGGAGCTCAGAAAAGTTAGTAAAGAGTGTGAAGACACGAGTAAAACTAATAAAACAGAAACAGGGATACAACCGGGAGAGAGTTCCAGTGAATACTGAAGTTGCCCACATTTAATTTTTCATACACTTTGATACCCTAGTACAAAGGTCAACTCGACAGTTACTTGCTTCAATACTTTGAGATATCAAATCATTAGCATTCTGTTGTTTAGGCAATGAACCCACCCTAGACCAAGTATCCTGAAAGCAGCCACTCCCCTCTTATTACAAAAAAAGGAGCAGAAGTATGCTTGTATACCTGACCATCTGTCAGGGTGGAGTGGATCTAACTGTATGGACCATCTTAATGTCAAAAGAACCAAGTAACCACATCCTGGGTCAGGATCTGTATCCCTGGTTGTTGTCAACAATTTTTAGCAACCACCAAACTCTCTGACCATCAGACAAGGTGGAAATAGGCTCACATTTTTGGACCTCCGCAGAAGTCAATGGAGGTACTGAAATTTAGCAGGTTTCCACTAGATGGCAAGCGTAGTCTTCCAATTTCTCTGTGGAGTCTGAGCTAAAGAATTGTTGCTGTTTAAAAGTTACATCTTTGCATGCAACAGCTGCATTTGTTTAAAAAAATGACAAAGGCACCAATCTGCAAATTTAACCAAATTTAGAATCCAAGTCAATTGAAACTGAAAATACATTGTGATATTTAAAAGTTTCATTTTGAGAACATTCATTCATCTGATACACTATGTATGTTCACACTGTTTTACTCACTCTTCCTGTTGATAAGATTAATTGTTTATTGACTCTCATTTTAGAGATTATAAAACTGATGTCTCTGGGCAGTGGTAGCACACACCTTTAGTTCCAGCACTCAGGAGGCAGAGGCAGGTGGATCTCTGAGTTTGAGGTCAGCCTGGTTTACAAAGTGAATTTCAGTACAGCAAGGAGTAAACAGAGAAACCCTGTCTTAAAAAACAAAAAACAAAAAACAAAAACCTGATGTCTGGAGAGATTAAATAATTTATTGACCAAATACACAGGTTAAAGCTCACAGTTTGTCCCAGAGCAAATTTACCTAACCACAGCATGGTGGTACCTACTATGACTAAATTATGGTGAACCAACGTACTTGCTTAATACAGTATATACATACACAGCAATATTTGAAACTATTACTTATTAATTTCTTCTTGTAGACTTTAGTAGGGTTAAATCTTCTGGCATTAACTTTACGCAAGTCTGTGGAATAAATAAACATGATTTTGAGTTCACTGTGTTAAAGTGCATAATGCCTGAACAAGATTGCCTGTTTTAAGCACATACAAGATGCAAAGAAATAGTATAGAATCTGCAAATAGACTACAGACAGAGGCACCGGTCAGGGAAGTAGAGAGTCAGAATAGGCAACACATACATGAAGACATGTGAAAAAAATCTGTAAAAATCCATAATTTCAATAATGGAAATTTCCTGAGTGCCCCTTGCTGTGGAAGAATTTTTATATAAATAAAAAATCAATAAAGTAAATGATAAGAGGCAACTTCAGATGAAGAATGACTCAAGGCAGATGGACATGTGACCATTATGATGTTCTGTCCCATCCGTTTAAGAGACAAACCCTGCCGTCTCCCTCCCCTGTCCACCTCTGAGGCAGGAGGATCTTCCTTCTGCTTCCAGTCTGAGCTCTTCTTTCCCATCTCTCTCCCAAAGAGGTAGCTACTGCTGTGGTTCCTTTCCCCCCTTCTCTTTCTCTCTCTCTCTCTCTCTCTCTCTCTCTCTCTCTCTCTCTCTCTCTCTCTGCCTCTCTGCTCTTCTCTCCTCTCCCCTTTCCCTTCCATAACCCACTAAATAAACATCCAACCTCACTCTGCATGGTGTGCCTATTCATCTTGGTCTCTCACCTGCCCTGTGGTCCCCTACCTGAGACTGGCTGCCTTCATGGCCCATCATGATCTCGTGCCCACTGCCCACTGCTGCCACTTGGAGAACAGCGTCGTTTTACTTTTACCATTACAGCCATGTCTGTGAGAGGCATTTTCTTGATTACTAATTGATGTAGGCAAGCCCAACTCACTGTGGCTCTAGCTGTCCCTTGGCGGGTGGGCAGCTGAGCAAGCCAAAGGGAAATATGTCAGTAAGTAGCATATCTTCTGTGGTCTCTGCCATGACCCTGGAGTATAACAGTACATACACAAAACCCTTTCCTCACTAAGTTGCTATAGGCCCTGGTGTTTATCATAGCAACAGAAAAGCCAACTAGGACAACCCTGTCTCAAAATAAAACACTGCCAGTCACTGTTCCCTTCCCTGCAAAGGCACTAGTTCAAGGCAGCATAAGCAGATGTGAGACAGCCTTTTCTTTTCTTTTCTTTTTTTTCTTTTCTTTTCTTTCTTCCTTTCTTCCTTCCTTTCTTTCTTTCTTTCTTTCTTTCTTTCTTTCTTTCTTTCTTTCTTTTTTATTTGTCATGTTAGGCAGGATCTTAACGTGTATCAAAGATGACTTTGAACTCTGTCTTCCTGCCAGTGCACGTATTCCATCAGACTTTTGAAGACACATCTAGTTCTGGAAGAAAGGCAGATGCCTACTATATTCTTAGACAAAATACTATGCCCACTGTTATGGTTTGAATGGGAAATGCCTTTATAAGGCCCATGTGTCTGGACATTTGACCACCAGCTGATTGCATTATTTTGGAAGATATGGAACCCTTAGAAAGTGGAGCCTCCCTGAGGAAATGAGTCACTACAAGTAAGCCTTGAGGTTTTACAGCACAGCTCCCCTTCCTAAGCATTCTCTGCTCCAGTCCACAGAGTCAATATGACTAGCTACCTCATGCTCCTGGTGCCATGTCTTCCCTACCATAAAGCACTATATGCCCTTGTATATAGTGCCAAAACACAAAATAAACTCTTCCTACCTTAACTTGCTTCTTGTCAGATATTTGGTCCTAGCAATAAGAAAAAGAATCCTGTTATTCAAATACAAAGGATTTGGCAGTGGGAAGGGAAAGAAGAGAAGAGGGGAGAGAAGCACTAAGTTCTTGTCAAATGAAGTTTTACTAATCAAGTAATCAATTTAAAAAATCAGAGAATACTGAATGTGGCTGGCCTGGAGTCTTTCTGAAAAGCCATGGACAATGACACTGGGACTTGTTTCCTCTGCATATACTGGATTTTTGGGATCCAGTCTGTTTGGATGCTCACCTTCCTGGACCTGGAGGGAGGGGGGAGGAGCTTGAACTACCCACAGGGAGGGAGACCCTGACTGCTATTGGGGATAAAGAGGGAGGAGGGGAGGGAGTGGGGGGAGTGGGATGGTGTTGGGAGGAGGGGCGGAAATGGAGACTTTTGTATTTTAATAAACTTTGAGGAAAAAAAAATCAGAGAATAAAGAAATGCAGAAATTATGGTAATTGTTTGGTAGTGTAGTAGGTACTAAGATTGCAGAAAGAAAACATTTCTTTGTTCAAAAAACTTAGTGCAGTAGTGATCTAGGGGCTATCAATCAGAGTACACCCAGTAAATGTTACTTTCTGTGCATGAAAATGGACCACAAGATATATAATGAAACTCACTTTAATAGTTTTTATGATAAAGAGTGGGGAAAGGTAAAAGGAGGAAATATACAGGCCTGTCTGGAAGAAATATGGTGGAGAGAGTGAGTGGAGCAGGTATGTCTATTATAAAGGTAGTTCAAGGCATGCAAATAGATTACATAGCCATGCTGTGCACGCACATCGATTATGTAGGGCGTAAGGCCCTGAAATGACCAGTCATTTTGCCTAAATGCTAATGATACATGCACAACTGTGTGAAGGTGTAAGTCACAAAACAATCCCACATCAGTTTGGAATTATGATTAATAAAAGAGTTATTTATTTAAGGGGAAAAACTTATAGATCACTGTCCTAGACAACAGCCCTTGGCACGACCAGGAACAGGGTCTAGCAGCTGGAAGTGGGAGCTGGAAGCAAAAGAGTGAGCACACAGCTACTGCTGATTTTTAAAGCAAAAGAGACCATGCCCTAGTGGGCTGGTATCTTAAAGGCTATTGGCTGAAGGAGCAAAATGTGCTCCCACAGCACCTCCCCCTTTTGTTTAAATAAGAGAGTTCCAAACCCAATATAAAACTATATACATTAGGAACAGATATCAAGTATAATTAGAATTACAACCAGCATAAACAATATTAAGCAAGGAACATACGCTAAATGTTTTAATAAATATTCTATCCTATGGAGTTTAAGTCTCGTACAGGAAAAGGCTTAGCTAGATCATAAGAGTACAGTAACTACAACTATCTAATCTTCAACCCCATAGAAGGCCTGAAAAGGGAGATAATATTACTTGAGCAGGCAGGAAGAACAATCAAGTAGCTTCCAAAGTGAGCAGTATTTGACGGAGACAATTAGCTACCTGAGCAATCACCCAAAGTCACATTTTGCAACGTTGAAGCAACCAACTTTGGCTAAGGCCTAGCATAACTGTCAGACCATTTTCAGAGGCAGGAAATTTTTCAAAACTGTCTTTCCCTGTCTTGGCAAGATTTGACAGTCCTGCTTATCCATTTCCAGATCCTATGTAACTTATCAGTGGTTGGGGCATTGCCAGTTCCTTGCCCAAAGGCCAATTTTACCAAGAAGAAAACAAGTTCCAAGTGGAGTGTCTTCAGTGCCCAACATTCTCTCGAGAATAGATTGGTGCTGTCAGAAGCAATCATGTCTCATGTCAACAAAACCCTAAGTTATTTAAATGCCATGTTCTACAGATCCTTCAAGTGGTTGAAGATTCTCTATCTAGACAGAATACAATCTCTATATATCTAAAGAACCTAATTGATCTGACTGTATGCACAACAAACATGAACAACTATTGACCTATAATAATTAATACCTGTGTAACTTAAAGACTAAAACTTAAGTCACAATATTAAATAATCTGTAAATAAATGTGCAACAAATGAGGACAGTGGCCTCCAAATGTAAACAATCTATAAGTATTTTGATCAGAGGTAGGAGTAATATATAATGCAGTGTGAAAATTTATCCTAAAAGTTGTATCAATACACAAAATGTCCTAAACCGAGGTAGAAACATGATGAAACAAAATGATGTTCATCGGTATACAAATGTAAACAAAAGTAACAGATATAATTTGAACTTGTATCAATATACAAAAACTATACCAATATAAATTATCCATAAATAATAGCTCACGAGTATTCACTCTATTACCCACTATTACTGTCTTCCTCCCCTTGTTTAACAAACATAGTTTTCACCCAAACCCTCTATCTAGTACAAGTAATAATCAACAACCCCTAAACAGTGTTCCCAACCCTATGAACAAACTTTTTTGGGATGGGGGTGTCATCTTCTAGAATTGCTTCCTGCTGTCATGGGAGCAATGTTCTCTAAATGGGATTCTGCAAAAAATAAGTGGTGGTTAAGTTCCAAAGTTACTGTCTAGTATAGTTGCAAATAATTTCTGAGAAGTCAATAGGTTTTATTTTTTATTTTTCAAAGTTCTCATTTGGAGTTCTGGCCAGAATATGAGGTGCACCATTTCAGCAGCTGGTGCCCAAAAAAGCGGTCTTATAGTAGCGCTGTCTGCATCACGATGTCATCTCAACTAGGTGGAGTTGTTGCTGTGGGACCCCATCTTCTTCCTGGAAACTTCAAAGATTCCTGCAGGAACAGGATCTGTAGGAAAATCTATTGTTCATCATGGAAAACTTAAACATCAATCATTTAAACATACATTCATGAAGAATATGATATAGACAAAATAGGCATGGGGAAAGTAAAATTTTTCCTAAAGTCTTCCTTCTGTCCCACACCAGATGGCTCCTAATATGAGACAGAAATTCTGAATGTTCCTTTTAACAACAAGCTTGGATTTAGAGAAGTACAGAACCATTGTCCAACTCCAAAACCAGCTATGTGTGTGTGTGTGTGTGTGTGTGTGTGTGTGTGTGTGTGTGTGTGTAAATGTAAGTGTAAAAGTACCTGGATTCATAAACCATATTCTGTTTTCTAGATGTTTCTTCGTGGCTAGTTGGTGTAAGAGGTTCTTCTGTTCATGTGTTGCTTTCATTGGTTAATGAATAAAGAAACTGCCTTGGCCTAAATGATAGGGCAGAACTTAGGTAGGCAGAGAAGACAAAACTGAATTCTGGGAGGAAAAACACAGAGGGAGGAGAGACGCCATGGAGCTGCCAGAGACAGACATGCTGAATCTTTCCGGGTAGGCCACTGTCACGTGGTGATACACAGATTAATAGAAATGGGTTAAATCAAGATGTGAGTTATCCAATAAGAAGTTAGAGCTAATGGGCCAAGCAGTAATTTAA
This sequence comes from Myodes glareolus, assembly GCF_982192425.1. Taxonomy (NCBI): domain Eukaryota; kingdom Metazoa; phylum Chordata; class Mammalia; order Rodentia; family Cricetidae; genus Myodes; species Myodes glareolus. Next base: position 60,561,358 of record NC_142036.1, on the reverse strand, counting down.
TTAATACAGTTTCTGTGTGGTTATTTCGGGTGTAAGCTAGTCCGGTGGCCAGGACAAACAAGGGGCCCTCTCCTTTACAACAACTGTGGGATCCCTTCCCGTGAAATGCTAACACCTGGGGGACTAAGCATTTTGTCTGAATGCTGATGAATATGTGTGTGACCGTGGGACCCTGGACGTGCTGGAAATGATAACAGTGAATGCTGTTGCATTGGTAGAACAGGGGACAAAGGAACGATGCACAGGGTAACTGAACCTTGAGACTTGAAGGATGAGAATTCAAAAGAAGAAAGTGACCTAAGGGACCCTTCTAGGAAGGGGGATAGTGCAGAGTCTATCATAGCCGGTAGTGTTGAATTGTTATGTGGTTCGGGATGTGGTAGTGGAAAAGTTTGAACCTGGAAAGCCCTCACCAGCTCTACTTGCAAAGGGATTTTGACTTTAGATACCAAAAGGTTTGGGATTGATCTGACTGAGACAATAGGGAATGGAGAAGAAAGGTGGTGCGGGAGAATTATCTGTATTCTGTCAATCATGTATTTTAATAAAACGCTGATTGGCCAGGCAGGAAGTATAGGCGGGAAAACCAGACAGGAAGTAAAGGTGATGCAATAAGAACAGGAGTATTCTGGGAAGCAGGAAGCTCCCTCTGCAGTTCTGCCCAGACCATGGGAGAGGAAAGATGTAAGCTGCCCTGCTGGAAAAGGTACTGAGCCATGTGGCTAATGTAGATAAGGATAATGGGGTAACATAAGTTACAAGGGCTAATAAGAAGCCTGACTTAATGGGCCAATCAGCTTTATAGCTTATAGAGATCTCGGTGTGATTGATTTTCTCTTTGGGGCATGCCGGCTGTGGGGTACTGGGCGGGAACAGATACCCAACAAGCCGGCCCTCATGTTACAGACAGGGAAGCTGTGATCAGATGGGCAGTGGGCTCTGCTGGAGACACAGCAGCAGCAATCCAGAAACACTTCCTGTTTATTGTATACACGAGAACAGGGAGGAGGCAAGCTAATCCGGTGTGTGTGTAGGTGTCTCTAGGGTAAGGAATCGCAAGCTGTAGTAATTCTGGAGGAGGAAACCTCAGGGAATACTCGATGCGTACGCTGTCAACAGCAGCAGGACTAGGACCAGAGGGAAGTCTTGCCAGTCCCATGGGCTTGAAGCACTGGATCCTTGACATGGCTGTGCTCATGCAATGATATACACTCACTTAGGACGTCATCTGCTCTCCCTACAAATTTATTTAATTTATTATTGTTGGTGGTGTGGTAGTGTATAGGAAATTAAGGCCTACCAAGCCAAAAGGAGCCCACCTGGAGTCGTCCTGACTGTGCCTAGCCAATGAGGAGCTACCAAGCGGTGTTTCCTGAGTGCCTAGCAACAGGCGCTGTCAGAGGCCCTAATTGTGCCTAGCCAATGATGGATGACCAGGTGATGCCAACTGTCAATGGGTCAGAAGGCCTGGGTGCTGGGAGGGCTTCTAAGATTTTCCCTAATGTTAAATAAATGAGTCTGCTGTAGGCCGTCTCCCTGACTCTCAGAGTCTGAGATGTTGGCACTGGACCTTCTCTACCCCTTCCCCGAGGAAGATATTAGGGTCCAGCAACAGTGGTGGTAGTTTGTGCTAGTGCACACATGGCCACAGTGGTGGTTGATTTTGATGGTGCACACATGGCAACAGTGGTGGTTGATTTTGATGGTGCACACATGGCAACAGTGGTGGTTGATTTTGATGGTGCACACATGGCAACAGTGGTGGTTGTTTGTGCTAGTGCACACATGGCCACAGTGGTGGTTGTTTGTGCTAGTGCACACATGGCCACAGTGGTGGTTGTTTGTGCTAGTGCACACATGGCCACAGTGGTGGTTGATTTTGCTGGTGCACACATGGCATCAGTGGTGGTTGATTTTGATGGTGCACACATGGCCACAGTGGTGGTTGATTTTGATGGTGCACACATGGCCACAGTGGTGGTTGTTTGTGCTGCTGTACACCTGCCATGGGATGCATGTTGAGGCCAGGGGACCACTTTTGTGGGTCAGTTCTGTCCTTCCACCTTGAGTTTCAGGAATTGAACTCAGCTCATCAAGCTTGCACTAAAAGTGTTGCTAAATCAGCTTTCGGGACCCTTTCCTTTCGTTCTGCTACCGTATTAACTATTCTGCAGCACAGCTCTTAAAAACCCTCTCTGCTGACATCCTGGAGAGACTGAAGACTTTCGTACAAAACATAGATGGGGTTAATTGTGTGAATTTGCTTAGGAACAGTTTTGCCCGTAGACAAGGCATGCAGACAGGGTGAGGCAGAAGGACAGAATGCTCCTGTACCCCCATGACACCATCAGCCCCCATGTTCTGAACAAGTCTGTTTCCAAGTTCAAATGAGACTTTGTTTTGACATAATGATCTTCTTCTTGTCTTTTTCTCTTCCTTTATTTCTGAGTGGTCATTTCATTTTGTCTTGTTTAGTAGCTAGCACCTTTCTCAGTTTTAGAAATGTGTTCTCATATCCCTGACACTTGTTTACTCTTATCAATTCCTTTTATGTAGCTTCCATTCCTGCCACCACAACCAGTTATTTGTTCGTTATTTGACAACTCTCCCAGTTTTTTAATTACAGTTCATTTAAACAGAACACAAACCTAAATAGTGTATATATTATTAATGTGTTTAGGTATTTGAACAGGACTAGAGGATTCTGCCCATGGAAGGTTGGAGCTAGAAAATACTTCCAGTCTACAGTGATCATATTTCTCAAACTTTAGCGTGAATATGAGCTACCTGGGGTTCTGTTAAGAATGCAGATGTTGAGTTAGATGGTGGTGGTGCACACCTTTAATCCCAGCACTCAGGAGGCAGAGGCAGCAGATCTCAGAGTTCAAGGCCAGCCTGGTCTACAGAAGGAGTTCCAGAACAGCTAGGAAGACGGATAAACCCTGTCTCAAAAAGCAAACAAACAAATACGCAAGTAAGATTCTGAATTTTAATTAATTTACTTACCCCTTCTTTTGTGGTGTTAAGGATTGCCTGTATAAGATAAGCTCACTGCCACTGAGCTATGTCCCCTGCCCAAGAGAGGCCAATGCCACTGACTTAGAAACTACACTCTGGGGCTGGAGAAATGGCTCAGTAGTTAAGATTGCTCTTCCAGAGGACCCAGGTTCAGTTCCCAGTGCCCGTATGGCAGCTCACAACTGTCTCTAACTTCAGTTCCAGGGGATCTGACACCTTCATACCAACACACATAAAATAAAGTTAAATTATTTTAAAAAAAGAAAGAAACTACACTCTGGTAGCAAAGTACTATGATACAAATCAAAATACTCAAATGCCCTTTGATCATATGTAGCCAATGCAAGCACATAAATGTAGTGTGTGTGACACACACACACACACACACACACAGAGAGAGAGAGAGAGAGAAAGAGAGAGAGAGAGGCAGAGAGAGACTGAAAGAGGTTGCAAAATAGAATTACTTGCTGGCACACATTTTTTTTTTTTTAAACCCAAGTGGGCAGGTACACTTGCACAAGTGGCATTTAGAATTCATTTTTTGAGATGTTTATGGTTTAGCATAATTGGAGCCCAGTGTCCTCATCTCTGATTTAATACATAAATAAACGGTTTGTTTGAGGCAGAAAAGTGCCATTTCCAGTTTCCCTTTTTCTTGTGAATCAGACTCTCTCGCAGCCTTTCGGGTAATAGAAGCTGTGCGGTAGGCTGGTGACCTGGCTCACCGATGTGATGGACGCAGTATTTTCCTTTGCACACGTGGCTTTGGTCACACTTCAGAAGGCATCAGGAAAAGTGCTGAGAGTGCATGCCATGTGCCTTGATGCCATGCATTAAGATTCAGGCAGAAAGCAGCATTCTCTTTAAAGTCCAGAGGATTGTTATTTTGGTCTTACTAGTTTTCCTTTTCCTTTTTTTGTCTCTAAACATCTGTGACTCTCTCAGGATTGTGCTGTGACTAAATATAAAACTACAGCTTATGAGTCACTGTGTTTTCACCGAGGCAAGGCTGTAGATCCTAGGGAAGAATCAGTGGCAGGGGAGGTGGTACAAAAATGGTAATAAAATTGCTCAATCTGAAATGAATTCTAAGCAGGATCATAGATATGTGTGCATGCCGAAATAACAAACCTACAAGCAGGAGGCTCAGACTTCTTCCTGATGCTACATGTCCAGAGGTGATGCTGCTTGGATGATGGCTGCGGTCGTGGTTGCTGGAACCGGTTTCCACTAGATAAGCCCATGTAGTCACATAATTGCTTACTGCAAAGAAAATCCAGTAACATTGTAGACATAAGAGTATAAAACAATCAGTGTATAAAATCATTGTATCACATGATGTCACTGTTTTAAATTCATTTATTCAGAAGAAAAACAGTTACATCATACAACCATATTCTAAGTTCAGGATTACCTTTATAGATATTTAGGCTGTGTAGTAATTTGAATGTAACTGGCCTCCAAAAACTCATAGGGAGTGAAACTATTAGTAGGTGTGGCTTCGTTGGAGGAGGTGTGGCCTTGTTAGAGGAAGTGTGTCACTGTGGAGGTGGGCTTTGAGGTCTCACATAGGTTCAAGGCACGCCCAGTGTCTAGTTCACTTCCTGTTGACTCTAGATCAAGATGTAGGGTTCTTAATTCCTTCTCCAGCACTACGTTTGCATGTCTGCCATCATGTCCCACCATGATGACAATGGCCTGAACCTCTGAACTGTAAGCCAACTCCAGTTAAACATTTTCCTTTATAGGAGTTGCCTTGGTATGGTATCTCATCACAACAATAGAAACCGTAAGACAGGCTGTAAAATTTTCTTTCTTTTTTTTTTTTATTTATTTATTATGTATACAATATTCTGTCTGTGTGTCTGCCTGCAGGACAGAAGAGGGTATCAGATCTCATTTCAGATGGTTGTGAGCCACCATGTGGTTGCTGGAAATTGAACTCAGGACCTTTGGAAGAGCAGGCAATGCTCTTAACCACTGAGCCATCTCTCCAGCCCCTGTAAAATTTTCTAAAGCAGCTGGGTGGTGGTTTCGCCTTTATACTCAGCACTTGGAGGCAGAGGCAGGGAATCTCTGTGAGTTCAAGGCCAGCCTGGTCAACAGAATGAGTTCCAGGACAGGCTCCAAAGCTACACAGAGGAGGAGGGGAAAGGAAGGGAGGGGAGCAGAGAAAAATGTATAGCTCAGTAAAATCAATTTATAAAAAGAAAGAAATGAAAATGACATAGACAATCATAGAAAAAAGTAGTTTAAAAATCATAAATTAGGTGACTGGAGAGATGGCTCAGAGGTTAAGAGCACCAACTAATCTTAAGAGGTTCTGAGTTCAATTCCCAGCAACTACATGGTGGATCACAACCATCCATAATGAGATCTGGTGCCCTCTTCTGGCATGAAGGCCGACATGCAGGCAGAATACTGTATATACAATAAATAAATAAACATTAAAAAATAAACACATGTAATTTAAAAAAAATTCTTTAAAAACAAGAGTAAAGTAATATAAAGGGAAAGGCATGCAAAGATGGCTACACAGGGAGTCTGAATCTCTCATGTCCCATAGTCACACTGATGAATATTTTGAATATATAGAGCCTTCGTCCAGGGATGGATGGAGATAGAGACAGAGACCCACATCAGAGCACAGGACTGAGCTCCCAAGGTTCAGTTGAAGAGCAGAAGGAGGAAGAAGATGAGCAAGGAAGTCAAGACTGCGAGGGGTTGGTCTACCCACTGAGACAGTGTGCCTAAATCTAATGGGAGCTCACCACATCCAGCTAGACTGAAACTAAATGAGCATGTGATCAAACCGGACTCTCTGAATGTGACTGACAATGGGGGCTGACTGAGAAGCCATTGATAATGGCACTGGGATTTGTCTCTACTGCATATACTGGCTTTTTGGGACCCTAGTCTGTTTGGATGCACACCTTTCTAGGCCTGGATGTAGGGGGGAGGGCCTTGGACTTCCCACAGGGCAGGGTACCCTGCTTTCTTTTAAGACTGAAGGGGGAGGGAGGAGGGCGAGTAGGGGAGCAGGAGGGGAATGAGAGGAGGGGAGGAAGTGGAAATTTTTGAATGAAAAAATAAAAAAAACTTAAAAAAATTGCACAAAGAAACCCTGTCTCAAAAAACCAAAAAGTAAAAAAAATAACAAAATAATAAGCACAAACCTATAAAACTATGTATATAACCTATAAAATTATATAATATATATGTATATATATTGGTTTTTATTTTTTGTTTTTTGAGACAGAGTTTCTCTAGCTTTGAATCTTGTCTTGGAACTGGCTCTGTAGACCAGACTGGCCTCAAATTAACAGAGAGCCACCTGTCTCTGCCTCCCTAGTGTTGGGATTAAACGCGTGTGCCACTGCCACCCGTCTTGATTTTTTTCAAGACAGGATCTCTTTGTGTAGTCCTGGCTGTCCTGGGCCTATAGACCAGGCTGGTCTCCAACTCCAAGATATATCTGCCTCTGTTTCTCAAGTGTAGGGGTTAAAGGCATGTGCTTTAAAGATGCTTGGCTTAAGTACTATTTTTAAAAGAGTTTAACTTAATTTTATGTGAGTGTTTTGCCTGCATATATGCAAGGTTCTTGAAGAATCTAGAAAAGGGCATTGGATCCCCGGATCTCTGTGACTCTCGGGATTGTGCTGTATCTACCATATTGGTGCTGAGCATTGAATCTGAGTCCTCTGCCAGAGCAGCTCGTAGTCTAACCCCTGAGCTGCACTGCCAGTCTATAATTGTGTCTAAATTAGGTAAAAGATTATCGTATCCAAAGGTTGTATTTATTCCTAGTAAAACTCAGAGGCATTGGCAGAAGAATGAGCTTCAGGACAGGACACTATGGTTCAAGAGTTCTCGGAAATGGGTGTATTTCCTTAGGGGTGGTTCAGTATCATGGAATGTTCAGTACTTATGCAAAGACTTGCCAACTACTTATCTAGGATCCTCTGGAAGATATAGGATGTTTAATGCTTTTTCCTGTTGTTAGTAATCATCTTTTTGTTTTTGTTTTTCGAGACAGGTTTCTCTGTAGCTTTGGAGACTGCCCTGGAACTTGGTCTGTAGACCAGGCTGGCCTCGAACTCACAGAGATCCGCCTGCCTCTGCCTCCCGAGTGCTGGGATTAAAGGCGTGTGCCATCACCGCTTGGCATTAGTAATCGTCTCTGAGGACATCATGGCACAATCAACAGTGGATACGAGATTAGTACTGGGAGTCAGGGAGGGGTAATGCGAGGAAGAGGAATCATCTCAATAAGGGAACTAACAGAATTTTGCTATGTACTTGTTGATAAGCATCAACTTGCGTGGCAGCTAGGTTGCTTTTTTTCAGGGATTTTGCCACAGCAATGAAAAAAAGCAGCCAGTACGGTAAGCTTTTGCGGTAGCAGAGTATTCCTTGGAACGCACTAATGAGGAGAAAAGTGGGTCAGTTATACTGAAAATCTAGCGGTGGGAAATAGATTTCTCTCTCTCTCTCTCTCTCTCTCTCTCTCTCTCTCTCTCTCTCTCTCTCTCTCTCTCTCTCTCTCTCTCTCCCTCAGGCAGCAGGCAGAGAGAGCGGCACTGAGACCAGTATGGGCTTTTGAAATTTCAAAGGCATCCCCAGTGACATACCTCTTTCAACAAGGACACACCTCCTAATCCTTCTCATTCTTCTCAGACAGTTCATCAACTGGGAACTAAGAATACGCATATACGAGCTGATGGGACCATTTTCAACCAAGCCACCATAGTTGCCTTGATCATTTCTATATTAGGAGTGATAAAATGAGTGACCCATAACTTTGTGAAATGCAGGTATTTGAATACAGGAAAACATTAAAATCGTGAGTTATATTGGATCCAGTTTAAAATATTCTAGAGTGATTAAACTTAGTAACCCATGTTTTAAGTGGTAGGCCACTGTTAGTAGTCTATGATTCATAGACACTCTTATGCCAATACTAACACACAGGTTTTTCTTTTCTTTGAAGCAGTCTACAAAGAAACATTATATACAAGTTGCATTAGACTGCTTTCTTTACAGTTAGTATTTCATGTGACAATTCATGAAGAAAGTATAAATTTGTAGATAAAAGTGGAATATTCTGCTCATTTGTTAAGAATGAAGTTTAATAACCTAATATAATTAAAAATTGAACACATCTTATTAGCTACCATTAGTGGTAGTATTGCTTTGCAATAAAATTACTTGTTATAATAGGTGTGTGGAATGAAATTAAAAAAACCTGTAATCTGATAATACATGTTGATATCTTGGGAACATAGCTTAGTCTTTTGTGTCTTTCTAGATTCTATAAATATACAATTGTATGGCAACAAAGTCTATATTTGATACATTTTCTTTGGCAGAAGATAAATGCTGAATAGATTTAATTTGAACTGTTGAAAAATATCTTTGATAGGCCTAATGGATGTATATAATACAAATTTAGCAAAAGAATACTGCTTTCAAAATTGTGTTAAGGATTATATTTTCTTTGTCATTGCTTGTTTTTCTAAATCTAATCTATTTTTAAATGAAGAAATTGTCAGCTGCACAGTAAGATGTGGATTTGTGACTAGTATCTTTTGAATGTTTATTTCATTAAAATAATTACTTTTGTTCAAAACTCATTATGAAAGCACCCTCTGGTATCCCTTATGCATTTCAAAAAAGAATTTATTATATTTAGCATTTGGCCTAGTATTGATGCATAATGTACTTTAAAATACATACTTTTTATGCGATGATCTCTCAGTTGGTGGGATGTTCTTGGCAGTATGGTGCTGGCAGGCTAAATTGGAGTATTCTGGACCAAAGCTAATTTAGTAATTTTCTGTGGTTTTGCTCACTCTTGCCCTTTCATAACTGTGGGAGGATTTTCTTATTCACAGAAAAGTTAAACTAAATGTAAAGCTAAACAAAGCAAAACAAAGTAGATTTTTAGAAGATACTTCTTAAATCCTGAGATACTTATTAGGTGTGAAAGCTGGAGAGCAATAATTCCTCTTTTTCCCCTTTGAGTCCAGGCTTAGATATGGATGATCTTATGGTTTTTCTATGCAAGAAATTGTTCTAATATATTAACACATCATGCCTTTGTTAAGAAAATAGTGTTTCCTTGGTTTTTTAGAGGATTCCGCATTGATAAATTTTGTTTTGTGGTGTTGGAGACCAAATTCACACTTTACCGTTGAGCTGTATCTCCCTACTCCATGTGTTAGTTTTAATACGGAGTTGCAGACAGCCATTGGCAGTCAGTGGGAACTACACACCAGTTCCAACCTCTCTGTTATCTTGGAGTGTCAGTGGATTTAGGAATCCGCAGCAGATTATCCAGACTTTTATAATAATGAAGGGAGTTAAACATCTGGTTAGTTCCTAGTTATCAGGTACCAAATTCAGTGTTATCACTGCATTAATGTAATTCTCGTAGCATTTGTATACAACAGGTCATTCCCATTTACAGATAAGGAAACCTTAGGCTCTGAAGAGTTAAAGGTGGGGCTGGAGAGATGGCTCAGAAGGTAAGAGCACTGGCTGCTCTCCTAGATGTCCTGAGTTCAACTCCCAGCAACTACATGGTGGTGCACAACCATCTGTGATGAGATCTGGTGCCCTCTTCTGTTGTGCAAGCATACATGCAGACAGAACAATGTATACAATAAATAAATAAAAGAGTTAAAGATAAACTGGCCCAAAGTGGAAGAGTAAGTAAGTTGGTGATTCCAATATTTAGACTACACCTATGAATGTATGAATCATTGTGTGGCATAATGGTTTGCTTGTTTGTGTTTGTTTTTTTCCACACGTGTGGTGACATGTCAGTACAACTGTCTGTCTCTATCTTGTATCCAAGGTATTCTTTTTTCTCTTTTACTATTTTTATTGAGCTATATAGATTTCTCTGCTCCTTCCCCTTTTCTCCCCTCTCCTTCTACCATCTCCCATGATCCCCACACTCCCAATTTACTCAGGAAACCTTGTCTTTTTTTTCTACTTCTTATGTAAACTTCCATGTATGCCTCTCTTAGGGTCCTCTTTGTTGTCTAGGTTCTCTGGGGTTGTGAATTGTAGGCTTTTTTTTTTTTTGCTTTATGTCTAAAAGTCACTTATGAGTGAGTACATATGATATGCCCATATACATCTATATTCTTACATAGAGATACCTTGTTACCTGAAAGTGGAATGGACAATCTCACTTTTCTTGTCTTGTTTCTGTGAAATAAAGAAGCTAACAAGAAAACACATTTCGATGATAACTCCTGGTAGCCCAGCATTGAGAACTTGGTTGATCTTGTTTTAGAAATTATGTAGTTTTTTTTCTAAAATATGAGAACGTAACTGTCTTTAAGCAATCATAATATTTCCTCACTTTAAAATGATGCTTTAGGGGACTGGAGAGATGGCTCAGTGGTTAAGAGCACTGGCTGCTCTTCCAAAGGTTCTGAGTTCAATTCCCAGCAACCACATGGTGACTCGCAACCATCTGTAATGAGATCTAGTGCCCTCTTCTGGCCTGCAGGCATACAAACAGACAGAATAATGTATACATAATAAATAAATATTTTTAAAAAATGATGCTTTATTGGCTATTTCAGGAGAGAATGAGAGAGAGCACTTAATCAGAATTAAACCCTACCTTTTAATGTGGGTTAAGAACAGCAACCCAAACTGCTGTTATAGAACTGATAATGTATATTACTGTGAATAGGTTTGAAAAATATTAATGCATGAAGAGCAACAGTTGTTCAACCTAATATTTCATTGTCACAGTTAAAAATTCTATAGGATAGTCAATCAATTATTTTGCCTTCCTAGAAAAGCCCTGGATGCTCAGACTTGCTTACTAGTTCTCAAATTTCTGTTATATAATGAATAATTATTTTAAAGATGTAAAAACACACTTATATTTCAGATGAGGGCATGAGATATTTTATTTATTTATTTATTTATTTATTTTGTTTCTTTGAGACAGGGTTTCTCTGTAGCTTTGGAGCCTGTCCTGGAACTAGCTCTTGTAGAACAGGCTGGTCTTGAACTCACAGAGATCCACCTGCCTCTGCCTCCCGAGTGCTGGGATTAAAGGTGCGCACCACCACCACCTGGCTAGATATTTTTAAAATTGAAAATATCTCTCAAATTAATGTTAACTGAAATTTTGAGGTTTAGACTTACAAAATTTAAGATATCCATGCAAAGCATCATAATTCTATTTAACAGAACCTTCTTATATGAACTGATATTGTTATCTCTTTCTTTCCTTTTTTTTTTTTTTTGTTTTTTGTTTTTTGAGACAGGGTTCCCCTGTAGCTTTGGTGCCTGTCCTGGGACTTGCTCTGTAGACCAGGTAGGCCTTGACCACACAGATATCTGCCTGTCTCTGCCTCCTGAGTGCTGGGGTTAAAAGCTTGTGCCGCCACCACCGCCCGGTGTTATTTCTTCTCTAAGTGTGATATTACTGAGTTGTCCATATGAGAACAGAAAAACATCACATGACAAAATTTTTGCCTATTAATAACCTTATTTGGCCTTTTTCCTTTTCTGTTTTGTAAGTTTTGATCTTTTCAATCAAGCCTTTATTTTTCTCTTGATGCTAATTAATGAAACTTTGGTACCAGTGGTAAAACGGCAGGAACCCCTAACTGCTGATGAAAATCTCAGCAAGATGGCTAGAACACCACTCTTTATTTCTGCAGAAACACTGGCACAACTTTATGTCTGTCATAAAACCATCTTTGGAAATTTTATTTCTAACAAAGGAGTTTTGTAAGATGCCCAGATTCTGAGCATTGTTGCTCTGCTCTGGGAATGCAACCTGCAACCTCTAAACATTTGTGATTCACTTGCTCATCTGACCTAGAAATTTGTGTTCTGGGAATATTACTTAAGCTAACTTTTTTTTTTCCCTGAAAGGTAAAAAAACATACTCATATGTTAAAAAGCTTAATGCATAAGTCATGGGAGATTTAGTGACATTTCCCTTATCTCTTGCATGCTGAGGGCAGGGGAAATAAAACATGTTGACTATTTTATTTGAATGAAAAGCTTGAAAGCCTAACCTATTTAATTGGAACTGTGTGCTAAATTTATTGAAGGGCTCCTGAGATAGGATTAGGGCATATACCATTCCTGAAGAATACAGAGAAATGGTATTTGTCATTTGGTTGGTCTCTGGGACTGAGGTATAGTTTGCCAGAAATTACTTTTTTGAGTAAGTGGGGCTGCCACTTAGCAAAAGCCCTTATTCCTTGTCAGGTCAGTCAGACTGTGAAGCAGCTGTGAAGCAGACATGTACAAGACTGAAAGGCAGGGGTCCTTGTATAGATGGGGTGGGTCCTGGATGTTGACCTATTGCTGACCCAAGAGGCTCTACCACTTCCATCAGCCTTGGGTGTAGTTGGCATTTGGGAGACTACTGTTGTTTAAAATTATTGTTTCTGATTTTCTTCTTCCCTCCTCTAGCACCAACTATCTTCCTTTTTATTTGTAGAGTGACTGTATTATCTGACCTTGACCTTTGAGGAATTCTTAATTCTTTTAAAGAAACATCTCCTTTTATTCTGATTGTATTTTTTTTTTAAATTGAGACTTGTATGACTTTGGGCTTGCTTTGGAGCAACAAGAAGCCATTTTTTCTTGAGTACTGGGATTACTGGCACGTGCCACTATGCCTAATTCCCATTCGGATTAGTAGCTTCCCTCCAAACTCCCCATAAGCCACTGGGAAATCAAATATTAAAGCATGAAAGCTATATTGAGACTCCTTCCTTAGGGAATGATTGATAATCAATTCCCTGCTTTTCCTTGAGATTTGAATGAGGTGTGAATCCACAGATTTGACTGTGTGTGAGCCTAATGTGGGTAACTGTAGGTGGGGTGTTCTAAAGTAGAAAACACTGAATGCACCATATTTTGTCATGTACTATTCAATCTGTGTATCAGTTTTGTTCCACACATTTTCTTATTGGATAATAGAAGTCAGAAAGAAAGACCATAATTTTAGACCATTTCATTGTGCTTTTTCATGATAACTCAGGTTACCATCTTTATTATTTTTTTAATTAAAAAAGAAAATGAACCTGATTCTTGGTCTATAACACAATGTGGCCTCAATTCACCAGCCTCCACCTCACCAGTGCTAGGACTACAGATGTGCATCACCTACTACCATAAACAGTTCTTTATTTTCTTCCAAAAACATTGTTTGTAAGAAGTAGAAACTAGTCTGGGAGGTGGAAGTAGAGGCAGGCAGATCTCTGTGAATTCAAGGCCTGCCTGGTCTACACAGAGAGTTCCAGGACAGCCAAGGCTGTTAAACAGAGAAACCCTGTCTCGAAAAACCCAAAAGAAAAAAAAAAGGAAAAGAGAAAAAAGATAAAAGAAAAGAAAAAAGAAGTAGAAACTATTAGCCAGGCATTTTAGTATACATCTGTAATCCCAGTTCTCAGAAAGTGGAGGTCCTCAGTTACATAGTGGGAATTCAAGGCTACTGTCGTAGCAAACCCTTGTCAAAAAAACAGAAAGACAAACCACAAATAAAGCAACAGAGAAGAAGAAGAGAAAGCAGAAAAGATAACTATCCTAGTCCCGTGTTGCTTCATTAAGACATTACTGAGATCTTAGACCAGTACAGCTGTCGTAAGCCACATTTTGGGTGACTGCTGACATGGTCCAGCTGTGACAGGTACATATGTTCCAGGGTAGGGGCATGTGGGATTGGAAATGTTATGTAGGAGGAACAGAAATGTGAAAGAAACACAGAAACATAGGATAGTACTGGGAGGGCAATTCAGTGAATACTGAAATTTGCCTGCATTTATTTTTTCATATGCTTTTATACTCCAATACAAAAGGGGGTATTGCTGTAGGACAATGATCTGTACCCTGCCACTTGTATTTTAAATAAATGCTGATTGGCAAGTAGTCAGGCAGGAAGTATAGGTGGGGCAACCAGGAATGAAGTAGAAGCAGGGCAACGAGAATTCTGGGCAGACGGAAGTTCAGTCTGCAGTTGTCACCCAGATACAGAGGAAGCCACACACACAGCAAGCAAGATGTGACTGCCTTGCTGAAAAAAGGTACCAAGCCATGTGGCTAACACAGACAAGAATTATGGGCTAATATAACTTGTGAGAGTTAATAAGAAGCCTGAGCTAATAGGCCAATCAGTTTATAATTAATGTAGACCTCTGTGTGTTTCTACCCTAGACCAAGTATCCTGTAGACAGCCACTTCCTATGACAAACTTCCAATTTTGAATGAAGGAACAGGAATAGACTTGAATTCTTTGACTTTTCGTCAGGGTAGATGGATCCACCTCTATGGGCCATCTTAATGTCTAAAACACCAAGTAACTATGCCCTGGGCCAGGTTCCATGTTTGTAGCCACATCCATTGTCAACAACTTTGCAAGAGTAAAAATAAGCTCAAACTCTCTGACCTTTAGTAAGGGTGGAACAGACTCACATCTGTGGGCCCCCACACACAGCTAAATGATCTTTTCAGTCATTTCACATTCAGTGTTGTTGAGCACACATTCCTATTCCTATTACATCACTTGGCTGCAGAAATAGAAACTCAGAATTGTTAGGTGCAAAGCAGTAGCTAAAATTGGCAGTGCTACTGACATTGTCCTAAGCAGGACTGTTATCAGGCAAACAAACGTCAAAGTTTCAGTTTACTTACTTTCCCGCCCGTTTGCTCTTCTCTCTCTCCTTACCCCAGCCTTGGCAGTTTGATCCCCAATAAGCCTTTCTTTCTGTCTATGGAGCAGTCTAGTTCAATGGTTTCCCTGTGTCCTCACTTACAAAAATGATCTATATATACACGGCCAACATGAAACTCAACATCCAAATTCAACTGTATTTATTGGCACAAATACTTTACAAAAAGGCTTACCACAGGGTAACTTGAAGTGTTCTGTCCTTAATTCACTTTAACTTCTTAAAATAGAAAACATACTTAGAATGTAAAACATAAACCCCTTTCAAATAAAAGCAGTATTTCTATCCTGAAGACTAAATCAATTCATAAACTGACCTATCACTGATATAGTAAAGAACAGCCAAAATGAAGCCTGGGGATATAGCTTACTGGTGACTCCCTTCCCTACCATGCCCAAATCTCGCTTGCATTGACAGCTACCCTCTTCCAATCAATATTCTAAAAAATGAAAGATAAAGCCTATGCTGATTGCTATCATAAAAATGTTTTACCCATTGATATTCTCCTTATAGATCACGATCACTGTAAATTTAGATTGAAATTTTGGAACCTTAATGTGTATGTTGCGTGTGATTTAGATGTATTATTCCTGGGAATTTGCTTATATTACTAAACCACATTGTGTGGAGTTATAATTGCTTGAAGCCAACAACAGCAAAAATAGTGAAACAAAAATAAAAAGCAATGAATCAAAGAAACAACCCAAAATTGAAGTAGAACAGCAATAACAAACACCATAGGAGAACTGGACGGCACTTTAAATATTCTGGGAGATATTACACATTATTAAATTAGACAAAGAGATAACTCAAAGTTGCTATTTCTGTGACAATATGTGGCCATGAGTGATTTCAGCTTTAGTTGTTAGTCAGATTTATGGCTTAACTTTATGGGAAAAAATGCAGGAGGGGAGAAAAAGAAGAGATATTAAGAAACAATTGTTGCTCATTTGACCTCATCCAGGAGGTCTGGATCACCGGGACTCAGAAATTCTTCCCAAATAACTACATCAGGTGGTTGTGGCAAGCATAGCCGTGTGTATTATAAATGTTTGATAATTTACTTTTTTAAATCGAATGCTGTATTCACCAAAGTGACCTTTTTCTCTCAATAGCTTAGAATCTTTTCCAATAATTTCTTGAATATAGGAGATTGGGGAAGATTGAGTTATTGGAAAAACTATTTCTTTCACATTTGGACAATATTTTCCCAACAAATACACATATACACAAAGGGGGAGAACTATTTAAGACTGGCTTTGAGTCCTTTGTTCTGATTTTTGATTTTGTTTGTGCTGATGCAGGATCTAGCCTACTCTCTGACTCACTATGTAGTCCAGGCTGGCCTTGAATTTGTGGCTACCATTGTGTCTCAGCCTCGATTACAGGATGAGCCACCATGCTCAGCTCTTTGGTACTATTCAGTTATATTTTACAGTTAGAATAAACAGAAACTCATTCCCTAATTTTGATCCAGAATTAAAAATATATTTAATTAGCTGTTAGGTTAAAATACACACATTAGCTTTGCTCTGAGAGAATGAGCACAAATGGAGTATTTACTCTGCTCTAGCTGGACAGCGCCGTTGTTTCGGTTTGTGCCATAACAATAGGGACAGTCGCAGAGAACTGTGACCAAAGCAAGCACTTGTGAGATCTATGCAGTGTTGTGGAGAATTACAGTCCTAGGTTGTGGGCCCATATTTCATATAAAATAATTTACAGGCAGGCTCACTGGCCACTAGGCAGATGCAACCCTGCCAAACAAGTAGGACAGCTACCTAACAAAGGCCAGGATGTATTGCTCCTTCCCCTTTTGTAAAAAGGTAGATCTCCTGGGGAGAGGTGTTTTCCAAAGCTGGTATCCTAAGTTGCAGGTGTTTCCCTAGCACCCCCTCCCCCACCGCATCTCCCGGGGTGGGGGGGAGAATATTAATGAGTTTCCACCTTGGTTTACCTAGGGGATAAAAGATATTTTAAATAATAAATGCGGGTAGATCTTTAGGATGGAGGAAGCCTGAGATGCCCTTTCATGATGACTGTGTGAACTGTGTCCCATTATTTCTTGTGCCTCTGTACCAGTCGAGTTAAAGGAAAGATAGTTTCTATGTTGGGGCACACGGCCTCTGACACTAGGTGACTCCAGAGGGACTGAGCTATAAGCCACCTCAAAGTCTAGTTTTGCTTTAGAGTTCAACCCCCCTTTTTTGAACAAATTTTAGTTATTTGGGGTTAACAGAGGGACAGTGCAGCAAACAAGAGCATCAGGTAGACCACAGTTTGTCTTGGCGTTGTTTTTATCTTTCTGCATCTCCATTCCTTATTTGAAAAATGGAGATGAATAATGTCTTCTGTACCACAGTGCATCTGGATTAAGTATTTTAATGTACGCATAAGTGCCATTGTCAAATTGCTAAGAGTTATGAAAATGGTATTTAATAGAGCATCCACCCAGGTTCTCCTCCCTCAGGCATTTACAGCCCCCACTTATGTCAATTCTAAGTAGTATAATGACCATGTTTGGGGATAAAGAGGTGAGAGTAAAGTGAAATTGATTTATTTGGCTCCGTGGGAAGTTCTGTATGTTTTTCTTTGCCTTTCAACTTCTTTTAGATTTTTGAGGGAAAAATGATTTTCTCAGAAATATGTTGTTTGAATAACTTTAAACACACAGCCTAGACTTTTGGTAAACAACCAACCTTGTCAGCTGATGACTGGAATATAGACCAAATAATACCATCTGAGAATGCTGGGAAGAGAAGGGATAAAATAATGAGCAGTCATGTGATGGAGGCAAAGGTTCCCCTTGTTCCTAGGTTAATATTCAAGGCGGTCTGTTATCAGTGGAGCTGACCTTCCTAGGGTGCATCATTAGGAAACAGCAAGATAGATATGGGCAAAGTAGTTATTGCACACACACACACAGACACACACACGTTTATCTTCCTTGTGAGCTATATTTTGCCACTTGTACGCTTTTACTAGGTGTTTACAAATATCACATCATAATTGACTGCTAGTTTCTTTAGGGTATTCTTTATCTATCTATCGATCGATCGATCTATTTATTATGCATATAATGTGCTGTTGGTATGTCTGCCTGCATGTCAGAAGAGGGCACCAGATCTCATTATAGAAGGTTGTGAGCCTCCATATGGTTGCTGGGAATTGAACTCAGGTCCTCTGGAAGAGTAGCCAGTGCTCTTAACTTCTGAGCCATCTCTCCAGCCCCCGGGTATTGTCTTTTATACACTGTGAAGTAATGGCCTATACCATGTGTGCTCTAACAGTTAGTGTCCTTAACAGACTTATTATAAATAGGTACAGTATCACTTATATTAACAAAAAAGATCACTTTACATTTATTTTATATAGTCTATAGATAGACATATAATTTACAATTCTAGATTCTTTACATACATTCCCTTTTTCACAACCATAGACTTGGATAAATGAGATCCATTATATAGTAAATGTTCAAGGGAAGTGATTATAACACGTACAATTGGAGTATTCTTTGGATCCTTCTGTTATAAGGAACAAGCTGAGCCACCATAGGAATAACTGACACTGCTTTGTTATTAACTATGAGGTGTGTGTACAACATAGCTTATTTCTTCCCTTTATTTACTAAAAATTATCTCAGTATAGTTTTGTGTGGTTAGACATCCATATGGTAGATTTTCTACATTTGTTGCATTCCCTACTAATAGATGAGTGCTCTTCAAACATTTTGGTTTGTAGTAAGGGACTGAAGACATAGTCTGGTGGTAGAGTGCTTGCCTATCATATATAGGATGTGGGAGGTCCTTCTGTCTATGTGTTGTTTTCATTAATGAATAAAGAAACTGCTTTGGCCTGTTGATAGGGCAGAACTTAGGTAGGTAGGGAAAATGGAACTGAATTCTGGGAGGAAGAAAGCAGAGTCAGAGAGACACCATGGAGCAGCTGGAGTCAGACTTGCCCAGTCTCTGCTGGTAGGCCAGCAAAACTATACCAATATAGTTTTATATGTTTGTCTAAAAAAGATTTGGTCGAGTCCAACACCAGTTAGAAATGGGTTAAATTAAGGTGTAAATGGGGTAAATTAAGGGTTAGAACCAGATAGAAATGGGTTAAATTAAGGTGTAAGAGTTAACCCATAAGAAGTTAGAGCTAATGGGCTAAGCAGTGATTTAATTAATACAGTATCTGTGTGGTTATTTCGGTTCTGGGCAGCCGGGACAAACAAACAGGCCCTCCTCCTACATATATAATCTCCAGAACCCTGAAACCCTTTTTTGATTCATATCAGTAGTAAAAAAAATGAATTTAATACCTTGGTCCAACACATGTATACTTATATACAAACATATAATTCAAAAATCAATTTCATGAGCCACTAAACAGTTGTAAAGCATAAGTTGAGAAAAACTTAATTTTTTTAAGAACAAGTTAGCCGAGGATGTGGGGGCTCATTTTCTGAGTGTCAGCTACACAAAGCTGAAATGCAAGCGGTGGAGACTAATTTCTTATACTCTACAGATGTTTAAGAGTTCCGAGGCCTATTTTTTTTTAAATCAAGGACTGTTGGTATGTCTTACTGGAAAGATGAGAGGAGGCATTAAACTACTAGATTTGAAATTATTTTAGGACAGGGATGATGAACTTTCTCTGTTGTTTTATCTTTGGCACAGCGGCAGCACCTTAATCTAATGCGATGTCAGCCGGCGACTGCCACTCCTCAGTTCCCAGCCTGCTCTGAGCAGCAGTCCTGATCCCGCAGGCACCCGCTCTGTCGCTGTCACTAAAGGTAGCTTTAACCAAGTCTCTGTCACTCTATTTATAAATAAGACTCAAGATTCAAAGACTGGGGTGAAAACCTGCTAAATCGGAGAGGCTGGATAGCCACTAGCTAACCTTCCCTTGCTGGCTTCTCTGAAAAAGATCCATGCTTCTGTTTCTCCAACGTAGAAAAAATGGTGCCACTCCAAACCCAACCCTACTACCTCCTGTGTCTATTTTTCTACCATTTCAAAATACACCCAGTGATCCCATGTTTTCCAACAGCTGACCTCCTGCTTGTTTCTCTTCCAGTTTTCCTTCAGGTCTCTTCTCTGGTGAGATGGAATTTGAAACCAAGCAATTCAGCTTCAACTTTCACACTGCCCAAACAGCTTAATTCCACCTGGATTATCACTTAGGAACTTCTTTAAATATCGATTATTCCAGATCTATGAAATCAAATGCCAACTGAAAATTATCAGGCAGATTCGAATCCCAGTTCAAAGCAAACACTTCCACTGCCATGCAATCCCCTGGAGTTCTCTGCTTTACGCCATTTTGGGCTGAGCATGCGGACTTTGAGAACAACAGTAAAGACATTCTTCCTGGTGGAAGTTTTAGTTGATTAGTGAACAACTCTGAACTGACCCTCTGGTTGGTATTGCCAGGGCAGAACTCTTTGAACCATTCTTTGTTGGTGCCTGCTTTCCTGTCGGGATCTGCTAGAAGTAAAGTAGAGGGAGACTGATGCTGCCGCTAGCATCTCCCTAGCAATGAAGTTTCATCTGCGTGTTCAAAATATTGTCTTTTGCACAAAATTCAAGACGACTGCTCGTGTACTCGGAGGGGAGGAGAGAGTTCTGTTAAATTTTGTCTCCTGTCAGATACACTATTAACAAGATACTAAGTTTCATTGTAGTCTTCTCTAAAATGTATTTTTGTGGCTGTATTAGTCAGGGATCTCTAGGGTTGCAGAACTTATGGAATGAATATCTATCTATCTATCTATCTATCTATCTATCTATCTATCTATCTATCTATCATCTATCTATCTATCTATCTTTCTATCTATCTATCTATCTATCTATCTATCTATCTATCTATCTATCTATGGGGATAAACACATACACACACACACACACACACACACACAGGATTTATTGGAATGACTTACAGGCTGTAGCCCAACTAACACAACAATGGCCAACTGTGAACAGAAACTCCAAAAATCTAGTAGCTGCTCACTTCCACAAGGTTGGCTGTTCCAACTGGTCTTCTGTAGATGCTGGGATCCTGAAGAAGTAGGCCCCAATGTCAGTGAAGGAATGGATGTGCTGGCAAGGCAAGGGCAAGCAGGCAAAAGGCAAAAGTTTAGTTCTTCCATATCCTTATACAGACTTCTAGCAGAAGGTACCCAGATAAGCCTCTCTGTCAACACAGCAATCCAAATCAGACCAAGTCAAATCAAATTGCATAGAGTCCAGTATAATAGATAGAACACTCCCAGATGATTTTGAAGTCCCCCCAGAAAGGAGATGGGGAGAGACCGAAAAATCACATGTCTCTTTTCTGGGGAAGGCAGTTTAAATACCCTGTGGGTGTGGTTTTGAGCATCTCCAGGGGAGGAGTCATTGTTGGGAGCAGTGAACCCCTAGATCCTGAATTTTTTGTAAACAACTTGTTTCTCCCTGATCTGAGTGCCTATAGCTGCTCTGAGCACGAGACCCTCAGGAGTTCCTGATGGCAGGAGAGTGGTTTCCGGTGCGTTTGGCTGGGGCGTGACTATCCTTATATAAGCTGCCCCGGACACAATAAAGGAGGCATTCTTGGGGCATTTCTGTTTCAAGGATGACCCATGTCTCTGTCTCTCTGTCTCTGTGTGTTTGCGTGGTTCAATCTCCAGCCCCTTGCCCGGCTCACGAACTGCATGACGGTGCATAGAGCGCAGATGGGCGTCGTACGCCCGCCGCAGGCCATCACTGGGTGGGCTTTCTGAGATGCTGCAGGGTTTGGAGAGAGATGGGGTTTGAGGCGGAACTTCCACCAGAACATCCCAGACTCTTTGGGTATATGGATGCCAGGGGTTAGGGTGGGGCTTCCACCAGAACAGGTATGGCCTAGAATACAGTTATGTCTTCCTGCCTCAAGATTTGGATTAAAGGCATGTTTCTTCCAGCCTTAAGATCCAGATCAAAGGCGTGTGTCTTCCCACGTCACGATCCAAATTAAGGTGTGTGTCTTCCTGCCTTACTTCAAACCAAGCAGAAAATCTCTCACAGGTGTGCTTTCCATATCGGGATTGTAGTTCATTCCAGATACAGTGAAGTGGACAAGTAAGAATAGCCATCACAGTGATCATGGTGGTACTGTTGAATGATTATGCATTCTCTGTTCATTTGATGTTATAAGCATCCTGGGGTACTATTAAAATATTTATATGAATATATTAAAAGCTGTGAAGGGCCGCATTCACATGCCCCATTACAAGATGGCGCTGGCATCCGGTTTCACCACCAAATGAAAGCACATGTGCTAGGTAACATTCCACTGCTGTCCCTGCCTACTCCCGAGGCTTCACCTGGGCTAATGGGCAGCGGACCAATCCAAGGGTGACACGTCTGAAGCAAGGACTGTTTCCTATATAAAGGAGGGGTTCCCTCATTTAGGGGTCCCCGGCCATGTTAGCTGATGCTCTCTCTCTCCAGACACATTAAAGCTTTTCTGCAGAAGGATCCTAGTGTCCCGCATGGTTCTTGCTGGCGAGACGATAGCATGGGACATCTAGAGCCAAAACCCGGGACGCCGGGGGAATCCTGACCATCACTCACACCAACGGGGATCTCTTGGATTCACCTTGGATTCAGGAAGGATTCAGAACTGTGGGTCTGCATAATCAGAGAGGTATGACTACTCATGGATTTTTCGGTTTTGGGCTTGACTTGTTTCCGCATTGGGAAGGTTTCATACAGGCCTTGATACTTATCTTAGCAATTCTCTTATTTTTCGCCAAAAATTGCTTAAAAGATGAATCTTGCCAAGCGGTTGCTGCAAAAGCGGAGGAAATCCAGGATAGAATATCAGAAACTGAGTGCAGTGGGAGATTAAACGCGCGCGCGAGAAAAGGAATTAAGGAAAAAGGACCCCCCAGTGATTCTAAAAAAGTAAAAATGGGGGAGAAGATTGACCTACAAGGTCAAAAGCTTTCTGATATCAATAATAAGAAAAAAAGAGAACAATAGTTTATATCCTCTGCAGGGGCTCGAAGCTCTGCAAATTGAAAATGGCCATAAAAATGAGCACGAAAGTTCTGGCTCAGGAGAAGAGATAGAAGAACTAGATATAGAGGAGGAGGCAGAATTAGCCAGCGGCAGGGCCATGAGGTCATCCCAAACGGCTCATCCGCCTCCTTATAGGCTACGCCCTCCCCCAACTGCCCCTTCGGCGCCTCCTTATGAGGAACGCCCTGGGCCAAAGACCTTTTCATTTATCCCTGACAAGGTCAAGAGAAAGTTACACTTGGCCTTCCCCGTTTACGAAGGGGAAAACGGGTGGGTGCATGCGCCCGTGGAGTACAACCAAATAAAAGAGTTAGCAGAGTCAGTCAGAAAGTATGGAATGACTGCTAATTTTACCTTAGCCCAGTTGGACAGATTGGCCTTGACTGCCATGACTCCGGTGGACTGGGAGACAGTTGCAAAAGCGTCGCTCGTCAGCATGGGTCAATATTTGGAGTGGAAAACCCTATGGCACGAGGCAGCTCAGGAACAGGCTAGAGCTAATGCTCAGGCCTTAACTCCAGAACAACAGCAATGGACTTTTGACCTCCTGACCAGGCGAGGGCACTTCACCACTGCCCAGACTAACTATCCTTATGGCGCCTACCACCAGGTAGCCGATACAGCTATAAGAGCATGGAAAGCCTTGTCAAAAAAGGGAGAAGGGAGCACCCCGCTCACCAAGATTATACAAGGGACTCAGGAGCCTTTTTCAGATTTCGTGGCAAAAATGACTGAGGCAGCAGGACGCATTTTTGGCGATACTGATATGGCCACGCCACTCATTGAGCAGCTTATCTTTGAGCAAGCTACGCAGGAGTGCCGTGCGGCCATAGCCCCCAGAAAAAATAAAGGGTTACAGGACTGGCTCAGGGTCTGTAGAGAACTAGGAGGACCCCTGACGAATGCAGGTTTGGCTGCAGCCATCATACAGTCACAAAAACGCCCTTTTAAAGGGCCAGACAAAAGAGTTTGCTTTAAGTGTGGGAAGCCAGGACATTTAAAAAAGGATTGTAGGGCATCAGAAAAGGAGAGAGCGCCCCCTACGCTTTGCTCACGCTGTGGCAAAGGTTATCATAGGGCTGAGCTCTGCCGCTCCGTTAGGGATGTCCATGGCAAGATCCTCCCACCATTAGGAAACTCACAGACTGATGATCCAAAAAACGGGATGACGGGCCCTCGGTCCCAGGGCCCCCAAAAATATGGGAACAAGTTCGTCAGGGCAACGACCGAGGGACCCTCGGAGGCAAAACAAGAATGGACTTGTGTGCCTCCACCGACTTCCTATTGATGCCCCAAATGGGGGTACAGCCCGTCCCTGTGCAGCTGCCTGAGCCCCTGCCCCCTGGAAGCATGGGCCTACTTTTAGGGCGTGGCTCGCTTACCCTACAGGGACTGATTGTCCACCCAGGCCTTGTTGATAGTCAGCACACTGCTGAAATACAAGCCCTATGCTCTTGCCCTAATGGAGTTTTTTCCATCAGTAAAGGAGACAGGATAGCTCAATTACTGCTTCTCCCGGCAGACATCCACCAGAGGCCGGAAAATAAATTAATGGGGTCTACAGGACAGGATTTGGCCTATTTGGTTGTTAGCCTTCAAGATCGACCCAAACTACCCCTTTGGGTCAATGGTAAATGCTTCGAAGGCATTTTGGACACCGGCGCAGACAGAAATATTATCTCATCGCGCTGGTGGCCACAGTCCTGGCCTGTTACCAAGTCATCTCATGCCCTACAGGGCTTGGGCTACAGCACAAACCCCACCATTAGCTCTGCCAGATTAACCTGGGAAACGGATGAAGGACAGTCAGGATATTTTACACCATATGTCCTCCCCCTGCCAGTCAACTTATGGGGAAGAGATGTGATACAGGGTATGGGATTGACCTTATCTAATGCATATTCATCCCAGGCCCAAGATATAATGATCAGAATGGGTCATAGGCCAGGAAAGGGCTTGGGTCGCTCCAAGCAGGGAATACGGGAGCAAATAAATCCTAAACCTAATATCAACAAACAGGGCCTGAATTTTTCCTAGGCGCCACAGGGGCAACACGGCCCATACCATGGAAAACAGAGACCCCCGTATGGGTTCCCCAGTGGCCACTTACCTCTAAAAAACTGGAAGCAGTGAATCAGCTAGTTAATGAGCAGTTGGCTCTGGGACACATAGAACCATCCACCTCTCCGTGGAATACACCCATTTTTGTCATTAGAAAGAAATCAGGAAGATGGCACTTGCTGCATGATTTGAGAGCCGTTAATGAACAAATGCACCTCCTTGGGCCTGTGCAGCGAGGACTTCCGGTGCTTTCAGCTTTGCCCAAAAATTGGAGTCTGGTAATAATAGATATTAAGGATTGTTTTTTTTCTATTCCATTGCATCCTGCTGATAGGCCTCGCTTTGCTTTTACTGTTCCTTCAATTAATCATATAGAGCCTGATAAACGCTTTCAATGAAAAACTTTACCTCAGGGTATATGCAATAGTCCGACCATCTGTCAGATGTTTATGCAGGAGGCTCTTAAACCGCTTCGTGAACGTTTTCCATGTTTGCTCATGGTTCATTACATGGATGATGTACTTATATGTCATGAGGACTTACAGGTCCTAAAGGAAGCCTACCCGCTGCTCGTTAAAAGTTTACAGCTATCGGGTCTTCAAATAGCCGCTGAGAAGGTCCAGATTGCAGATACTGGCCAATTTTTAGGTTCTGTTATTCCTCCTGAAAAGATTCTACCTCAAAAAATAAAAATCTATAGAGATGATTTGCGAACGTTAAATGATTTCCAAAAGTTGTTAGAAGATATTAATTGGCTGTGACCATTCTTAAAAATCCCCTCCGCTGATTTGAAGCCATTGTTTGATATCTTGGAAGGGGATACTCATATTACCTCCCCTCGGGCCTTGACGCCGGCAGCAGAAGCAGCCTTGCTGCTAATGGAAGAATCCATTAAGGAGGCACAGCTGTGCCATATTGATAAAACTCAACCATTTGTTCTATATATGTTTAAAACAAGAAAGCTACCCACCGCTGTGTTATGGCAGGATGGACCGTTACTATGGATCCATCCGCATGCTTCTCCTAACAAAAGTATTGATTGGTATCCAGCCGCTATAGCTCAAATTGCCCTTAAAGGCCTTAAAATGTCTGTTAGTCATTTTAGTAAGCATCCAGAGGTTATGATAGTTCCCTATACCTCCTCTCAGGTACAAACTTTGGCCGCCGCCTCTGACAATTGGTCCATTTTGGTTACCACCTTTTCAGGGAAAATTGATAATCATTATCCCAAACACCCACTGCTGCAGTTCGCTGTATGTCATCCCATTATGTTTCCCCGAGTTACGTCTTCTGCCCCGCTAAAAGACGGGATGACGGTTTATACAGATGGCTCCAAGAATGGTATGAGAGCCTATGTTATAGGTTCTAAAATATATACAAAGAACTTTTCTGCCACCTCACCCCAGGTGATGGAATGTATGATGGTTTTAGAGGTTCTTCAAAGATTTCATTGTCCCCTTAATATTGTTTTTGATTCTGCCTATGTGGTTAACGCTGTTAAATTATTAGAGGCCGCTGGAATTATAAAACCTACTAGTACAATGGCAGCTCTTTTCCAGAGGATACAGGACTGCTTACTAAATAGGAGAGCTCCATTTTTTTATCACACATATAAGAGCACATTCGGGGCTCCCAGGCCCCATGAGCTTGGGTAATGACCTGGCTGATCGCGCTACGCAGCTTGCTGCGGTAGCTCTTGCCTCCCCGTTGCAGACCGCTAAAACCTTTCATGATAATTTTCATGTTACAGCTAAAACCCTGCGCAAACGTTTTTCACTTACCAGAAAAGAGGCTCGCGATATTGTAACCCAATGTCACAATTGTTGCCAGTTTCTTCCTATCAGACACACTGGCATGAACCCCAGAGGGATTATGCCCTTGCAAATATGGCAGATGGACATGACTCATATCACTGCCTTTGAAAAACTTCAGTATGTGCATGTGTCAATTGACACATGCTCTGGCATTATTCATGCCACACCACTTACAGGAAAAAAAACCTCTTATGTCATTCAACATTGCCTTGAGGCATGGAGTGCTTGGGGCAAGCCCACATCTTTAAAAACGGATAATGGGCCTGCCTATACTTCTCAAAAGTTTAAACAATTTTGTGCGCAGATGCAGGTCACCCACATTACAGGCCTGCCTTATAACCCCCAGGGACAGGGTATCGTAGAGCGAGTGCATCGCACACTCAAATCTTATCTACTTAAACAGAAAAGGGGGATATTGAAAGAGCTGCCCCCGATGCCAAGAGTGGCTATTGCCATGGCTCTGTTCACTATAAATTTTTTAAATCTGGATGATAATGGCCAAAACACTGCAATACGACATTGTTTGGATCCGCAGCGGCCCAGAGATTTGGTTAAATGGAAAGATGTGCTTTCTAATCAATGGAAAGGCCCGGATCCCATTCTATTGAGATCCAGGGGAGCTGTTTGTGTCTTCACACAGGATCAAGAAAGCCCATTCTGGGTGCCGGAGAGACTGACCCGAACAGTGAAGAGTGACCCACAACACGCGGACTCGCCTGAGGATTTGGCTGCTGTTCCTCCTGCCATTTTGCAGATGGATGACAGCGGTTGTGATGAAGCACCGATGGGGGATACTCTCAGCCTTCCCGAAGCCGACACCAGTCAGCTATAGAGTGGCGGTGTTTCCTCGGCTTTTTACGACCAATAAGACTCTGGGGCTCCCCTACCTTCCTTGAGATGATTTATAAGCTTGGCCGTAGAATTCCAGTCCTAGGTCATGTCCTTTATCCCCTACTTCAAAGAATGGGTGGGGGTGGAAATGTTTTGGAGCAGCCCTATGCTATGGAATAGTGTTTCCCCTCTGGATGGTCTGCTGACTCATATCCCAAAGTCATAGGGACAAAGTGGTTATTGCACCAGCGCTGGCTGCCCTGGAACAGGGAGCCTCTGCTTATATGTGGTTATCTATGTTGAAGCAGTAAGGTATATGCCAACCAGCTCCTGCACCCCTAGGACAATGGTCCATGGCACAGGGTGGAATGTTTGGCTTAGCTAGCCCTAAAGGTTGTCGAGCTAAAGAGCATCGCACAGAGAATGGCCCTCTCTGAGAGATATGTCGCCCTGCATAAGGGTTTCTTGCCACATATTCCCTTTCCCAGAAAAATGACAGAGGGCAGGCCGGATAAGTTCCAGGTGTCATGAACCAAGGGGCAGATTCCGTGTAAGCCCATTTTAATGTTTCCACTTTGGGAAATGCGACCTCTATCTTTACCTTCTGAGGGAGTTGCCTTTCTGCAAAGAAGTAAAAAAAAGGGGGAGATGTGAAGGGCCGCATCCACATGCCCCGTTACAAGATGGCGCTGGCATCTGGTTTCACCGCCAAATGAACGCACATGTGCTAGGTAACTTTCCACTGCTGTCCCCGCCTACTCCCGAGGCTTCACCTGGGCTAATGGGCAGCGGACCAATCCAAGGGTGACACGTCTGAAGCAAGGACTGTTTCCTATATAAAGGAGGGGTTCCCTCATTTAGGGGTCCCCGGCCATGTTAGCTGATGCTCTCTCTCTCCAGACACATTAAAACTTTTCTGCAGAAGGATCCTAGTGTCCCGCATGGTTCTTGCTGGTGAGACGATAGCATGGGACAAAAAGCATTCTGAGTATCTTTTTTTTTTTTTTGGTTTATTGAAAACAGGATTTCTCTGTAGCTTTGGAGCCTGTGTCCTAGCACTCACTCTACAGACCAGGCTGGCCTTGAACTCACAGAGACCCACCTGTCTCTGCCTCCCAAGTGCTGGGATTAAAGGCATGCACCACTCTACCTGGCTGCATACTGAGTATTTTTATAAAAGGCAGACTTCAAGTTACAATGATTTGTCTTTTTTTTAAAAAACAAATATTTTACTTTCCAATGTTGTAGAAGCAACACACAGTTATTCAGTAGAAAACCTTTCAGATTTGAATTTTCATAATTTTCTATCTTTGCAATCTGACTGCCCTAGCCTGTCGATCTGGCCTTTAGCAGCAAGCAGTAGCTTTCAGCCAGGCGTGAGAGCACAGGGTGAACAACCGATTTCCTATAGGTACTGTGATGTGAGCTGTGATGTTTGGTAACTCAAGCATATTAAATGCTGTTTCCAACTTCTCTGTTGAAGAACCTGTGGGTTTGTCAGGATGCAACTTCACAAGCTGAGGAATAGCTGCACTTGTTACAAACACCATTACACTCGTCCTTTTTCAGTTCCCGCACGTCTGTGAGGTGAGCAGGACACTGTTTTCCTTGAGAGTGTCCTTGGGCTTCCCATGCCTGGATCCCACCTCTGTGTCCATGGGAGCCAGCACAGGCCTTAGCTTCATGTGTGTCATCAGTGTGGTCTCAAACTCAGTCATCTTTGTAGATGGTGGCAAAAGAGGCTAAACCTGGTGCTTAAATGCATTTTATACTAGATAGCAAAAATCAGAACTTAATAATTGTTTGCTGTGCTACTAGTAAAAATAGCTACTGTATTGGGTGGTTTTTTTTTTCTGTTCCTGTGATATTAAAAAAAACTGACAAAAGCAACTTAATGGCGTAAGGATCTATTTGAGCTCATAGTTCAAATTACAACTCATCACGGCAGGGAAGCAGAGAGGTGGGGAATTTGAAGCAGCTCTTCACATCATGTCCACAGTCAGAAGTACCCAGAAACAAATGCATCCACTCAAGTGCTCTGTTTGCTCCCTCCACCTTTCTACAGTTCAGATCCCCGTCTGGGGTAGGTCTCCCCGTCTCAGTTCACATGACTAAGATAACCCTACAGGCATTCCCAGAGTCTAATCTTAATCTAGGCCGTCACACACAGGTGTGCTCAGAGGTTTGCATCCTGGTGTCTATCGGGGACCATCAGTACTAACCACCCCCAGCAATTTTTTTGTTTTTAAATCGAGACTCTGCTATACAGCAACTGACTCAATGAACATCAGAGTCTGGCTTTAATCGCTAATGACTGAGCCCTTCATCATACCACTCTGCCTCATTAATCAGAAAATGGAATTATGCAGTGTAGACTTTCCTATACAGCAGCTGAGAGGAGAGGGGTGCTCAGGGAGGCTTCTAGAAGGTCAGTCATGAATTTGGCCTGAGATAATGAGTGAGCCCTGGGAAGGGGAGCAAAATTGAGGACAAAATACTAGGGGGCAGAGTAGTGATATTTTGTGTTTTAACAAATAAAGCTTTCCTGAAGATCAGAGTGCAGAGCTAAGCCACTAGAGACCAAATGGTGGTAGATCACACCTTTAATCCCAGTACTTGCGAATACCTCACCCTTAATGCCAGCAGTAGGGAGGTGGAGACAGGAAGGGATATGGCTGGTCGGAGAGAGGAATATAAGGTATGGGGTGGGGTGGGGGCAGGAGCTCAGAAGCAGTCTGAGACTTGGTGGAGACAGTTGAAGTCTGAGGATACAGTCAGCCTGAGGACACAGCCTGAAGACAGTATTGCCCTTTTGGTCTGAGCTTTGCTAGAGGTTAAAGGTCTCTCTAGTGACTGGCCGCACTGCTTCTCTGATCTCTCAGCTTTCACCCCACAATATCTGACTCCGGGTTTTATTTTATTTATTTATTTTATTTATTTTTTGAATTCGTGTACGGGGCGGGGACAGAGTAGAGGAGAGCAAAGATGGAGGGAGTGAGGGCAATGGAAGCCTTCCTCACAAGTGTGAACAGGAAGAATAAGACGATTGCAAAAAGCCGTGATGCCCAGTGACAGTAGCATGGCCTGTGTGTTAAACGGTGAGGCAAGCCAGACAACTGAGGCCCTTTCTGTGGACCTCAGGATTGATAAATCAATTAAAATGTTCAGCATCCCACTGGGAACTGTCTGCCTCGGGTTGTTGATTTTCCAGCTTATTCTTGAGCATTTGTCCTTTCCCAGTTCTCTGTATTTTGAGATTATCACCCTAAATTAGACCAGGCGTCTTACAGGCTAGGATGAAATCCCTCACTAATTCACCTGATCATATTCATAGTACTGTTCCTTGGGGGTGGGGGGAGGAGTCACATTTCAGTCCTAGCTCGAAGTCAGCTTATACACTAAGAACCTCAAGTTCAAGACCCTTTGTGTAATGCCAACAAGGAAATAGGGTGTAGGAAGCTAATACCTTGACAAAAGTGCACACAAGGCCTTTTCCCTCTCCTACTTCTTTAGTGACAGCCTGACACAAAAGTTTGATTCCTAAAGTGCCTTTAATGTTTAATCTTTTGGTTTGTAAATAATTAAACAAACAAAAAACCAGGTAAATCAAATAGAAATACCTGCCCAGTGTATTGTGTGCCTAGAAGGAGCCACTATGTGCTTGTTTAATATTGCATATGGCTGAACTCTCCATGGGTTTCCTGTTACTTATAAAATTTTTGCTGTAGAGTTCCTTTTAAGAGTTAAACTATAGGCACATGTAAAATTATGTAGCAGATGGAATCTACAAATAAATGACTACATGTACCAGGTAGTATTCTTTGGCCTACAAGTAACAGAAGCCCTAAGTTAACTAAGTCAAACAAAAAGAGAATTATCTCATCAGAAAGCTGGAAGGAAAGTGGTCTGTGGGCTTAAATAATTAGTGGTTTATTAATGACATCATAGCTTAGACCCATTCTCTTGTCCCTTTATTGCCACTGGTGGCCTCAGGCTTTGGGCAAAGTTTGATTCCCTTTACTATTTTAATTAATTAATTTAGGCCTAGAAAACCATTATTTAAGAAAATCTCTGCAAAGTTTATTCTTGCAGTCGAGCAGACGATGGCTGGAAGCTTGAGTGGTTTGGTGCTAATGCAGATGGCTGGATGTGAGAACTGGAAGAGTCTCATAGTTATTCTGGTCCTCAGCTCATGTAATGGAGTTAGAGAGGAAAGTCTAGACAAGTTTAGCTTAGGTCAAATCGAGTCAATGGAAGATCCAGAAATAGAACCATCTCTCAGCTTTCTTAACTACCAGGATCATCTTGTTGCCACTAGGCTCCTTCACGTTGCCAAGATGAGGAACGAGGAATGTGACTTGACATCTGTGAGAGTCGCAGGGCATGCCCTCATACCCTGGAGCTCCAGTTCACCTCGAAATCAGCTTTCGCGTGTGAAGCAGACGTTGTGTGGACACTGCCTCATTTCAAAACTCCAACAAGGTACATTTGCATTACATTATCTCAGAGATGCTAACACTGAGAATGCAAAGTAGCCACAGATGATGATTATTTAAATAAATGAGCCGGTTTAATAGATCAGGCATACACCCTAGCAGCGGAGGCGATGCATCTTTGTAATCATTCTGCATTGTTTCAGCTGGCTGTGAGAGAACTGCCAAGTAACTGGAGGAATTAGACTCCATGAATTATGCATTGGGCTTGGTTTAACACTCTCATTACTTACAGTGCTCCAGGTTAGCTTGTGTGTGGCTATTTGCTTTAATAGGGATGGGAATAATGAGTTGGCAGTGGGTCTGTTCGTATTAGTGTGTGTTATTCTTTGCTGAAATAAAACCCAAGGTGTTTGCAGAAATATACCCCTTTAAAAATAGTCATAGCTGAGAATTATTTCATTCCAAACTTTAGCCTAAAAACTTTATTTGTCTAAAATATTTTATCCTTTAACGAGTATGATTTATACAAAGGAGATCTATTCATACTTAAAGTATCACTGTTTATTGGTCAGAAAAAATATGGTGGTACTGGGCAAGTCTTTCTAAACTTTTGCTTTTGCTGCTGAAGCATGCATGATCAGCCTGTATATGGCGGTTCTGTTGAACTCTTCCATATTGAGTTTCATGGTCTAAGTTGGTGAGGATGACTGACCAGGTCTCTTCCTCACGAGGGCACCAGATCTCATTACAGATGGCTGTGAGCCACCATGTGGTTACTGGGAATTGAACACGGGACCTTTGGAAGAGCAGCCAGAGCTCCTTCTTAACTGATGAGCCATCTCTCCAGCCCAGCTTAGAATATGGAAATTTAAAAAGATTTATGGGACAAACTAGAGCTAGTAATATTGAAGTCTTCATGTTAACCACTACGACGAAATATTTAGCATAATTAACTTAAAAGGAGAAAAGTTTTCAGGGATTTCAGTGCACAGTCCCTTGGCCCTGTGGTGGCTTGGGACATGATGGCAGGAGTATGCGGTGCAAGAAAACATTCAGTTCATGACAGCAAATGGAGTAAGCAAAAGAGACAGGAAGTGACCTGGCTCTTATGCCCCTGCAGGGACAAGAGTCCAAGACCTAAGCTCCTTTTTATGAGACCCCCACCTCCCAAAGGTTCTGTCACTTGCTGTGAACTTACTGCCAAATCTCTAGCGCTTGTGTCTTTGTGATACAGTTCAGACTGTTCAGAACAGGAGGTATTCAGTATTTATTCTGTTATTAAACAGGGTCTCACTGTAGAGTTCTGGCTGACCTGGAACTTAATACATAGAGCAGAGGCAGTGAAGTATGGGCAGGGAGAGTAACTCTTCATAAGCAAGCAAAATGCGTGGGCTCTGTCTCATGTCTCCAGCATCATGAACGCTAGCTGCTAATGAGGCAGGTAGCAAACACTTTCAAACTAGCCTTCATTCCTTCTTTCTTTTATTCTTCTTTCCTTCCTTTCTTTTTTTTTCTTAGTTGTGCTATGCAGTTGTTTTAGAACTTTCTACATAACCCAGACTGGCCTTCAACTTCTTTTACTTTCGTCTCTGTCACTCAAGTGTTGGGATTATAGCTATGTACTGGACTACAAACCATGCCCACAGTTTTGTTTCAGCTAAAATATTTTGGAGAAACTTATAAAAGACTAGCGAAGGTGGCTGAACCTCTTTGATTTATTCTTTCAAGCACCGAGAGCAACCTTGCTCACTACAGTTATGAACTGAACATACCCACGCATCTACAACCTTTTCACCCCAGCTTGTATCTTATGACCTTGCTCTGAGGATGCTCAGAAATGCTTTCTTCTTTCTTTGTCTTTACTTTTTCTATGTAGCCCAGGTTTGTCTAAAATTAACCACTCATAGTATCTATCTTCTCTTCTTTTTGATCCCTGAGTTCAGTGTGTCCAGAAATGTGTCAACTATATCCCCCTTTTTAAACTCTGACCTTAAAGTGACTTAAGCATGCTCAGACATGTACCCATTCATATATGTGCTTTCCTGCATGAACATGTGTAAATTTATCAAGTAAAAATACAGGGAGAGTGTTTTTTTTTGTTTGTTTTTAATGGTGAGCCCAATGCTTTATTTGTCTTATCTTCTGGTCCTGCTCAATTGCTGTGGGACAATGGTTTTATACTGTAAAGATTTGTTTCTTGTACTTGTTTCATAAAATGCTGATTGGCCAGTAGCCAGGCAGGAAGTATAGGCAGGATGACCCGGCAGGAAGTGGAGGCAGGGAAATGAGAACAAGAGAATTCTGGAAAGAGGAAAGAGTCAGTCTGTAGTTGTAACCCAGACACAGATGAAGGCAGACACAGAGCAAGCAAGATGTGACTGCCTTGCCGAAAAAGGTACCAAGCCACGTGGCTAACACAGACAAGAATTATGGGCTAATATGTTATAAGAAGGTTGAGCTACTAGGCCAACAGTTTATGATTAATGTAGACCTCTGTGTGTTTACTTGGGACTAAACATCTGTGAGACCTGGTGGGACAGAAACCTCAGGCAACACTCAATGGCTTCACATTCATTAGGAGGAAAACCTATTGCATTCAGTTGTAATCCTATAAACGGCTACTACTGTAAATCTCAATGTTACTTTGGATTTTGAATAATATATGGCAGTTTTTTTCTTCCTTAAAGGCACAGTGAATGGGATTAAAAAGGCTTTGGAAGCTTTCAGAATTTTCCTGCGGATGTGATAATGGTTTACTGTTTTTCTACTTAATGAATTTATATTACTTCACAGAAATAATAAAAATAAAAACCTACAGTTTTGAGGAGTAGGACTTAATAGAGAGATTTTGTGATTTAAAAGATAGCATAATTAATAGTTTTTTATAACTGAAAATTCAGGAGTAAATTTCATGTTGTTTCTTTATTCATTAAAAATTAGAAGTCTAGCCAGGAGGTGTGGCACAGATTTTTAATCCCAGCACTCAGGAGGCAGGGGCAGCAGAACTCTGAGTTTGAGGCCACGCTAGTCTACAGAGTAAGTTCTAGGACAGTCAGGGATACAAAGAGAAACCCTGTCTTAAAAAACAAACAAACAAGAAACAAAAATTAGAAGTCTAGTAGAAATAGCAACTAACAGAAGTCATTTCCTGACCACTACTTACCATTTTATATATCTATAGATGCTATTCTTATATAGCTTATGATGTATATACGTCTGCATATCTGTATATGTGTATATGTATGTGTTTGTGTATATATGCATGTGTTTGTATAAATTTGTATATGTATTCTACATACCTTTAATATGTGTGTATGTGTATATATATGTGTTTGCATAAGCATGTGTGTGTGTGTGTCCTTTCTCCTACCCCATCGGTAAATGTGGTAAGAATGTGATACTCATGAGATTTCGGCAGCAGGAATTTAACATAAATTACACACACACACACACACACACACACACACACACACACACACTTATTTTAAATCTTGTGGCTGGATCTGAGTATCATTCCCATAACATGGTAGCTCATGACCATCTGTAATTCTAGTTCCAGGGGACCTGACACCTGTTTCTGGCCTCCACTGGCATGAGGCATACAAAATGTATACTTATATAAATGCAGGTAGAATACTTAAACACATAAAATAAAATAAAATTTAAAAAATTATCTTTATTTTTTCAAACATGATATTTTTGTTATTTGGGAATTTCATACAATGAAATGTACAATGTACCCTGATCATATTTGCTTCCCATTCCTCTGAGGTCCACCCTCCAACCCATGTGCCCTCCCCCCCCAAAAAAGGGAAAAAATTCTTTGTGCGGCCCATATACTCACTGGATCATGGTCAAACTCCCAGTGGCCAGCCCTGTAAAGATAACTGTGCCTGTTCCCATTCCTCCAGAAGCCATCAATTGTGAAGAACTACATACACTTCAGCATGTTTATCACAATTTTTAAGACTTCTCTTCAATGACTTCCTGTCTTGAATGTTTCTTTTGTGTGTGTGTTTGTGGTAGTGGGATTGACACAGAAGCCTTCAATGTCTCTCATTTGCACCTATGAAATTGATGCTGCTGCAGGCTGTTACATTTATTTTTTAAAATGAGCAAACAGTGTAACAGGTTTCCATATAGAATTTTCATACCTTTTTCATTTTGGTTGATTCTTTCTCCCATCTCCCATCTCCTGCTGTATGGCTCTATTCCTAGGGAGACATGACCAAATGTCTACTTAACCCAGATAGGAAACCAGTAAGGCAAAGTAAGGCTATCACCAAAGACCAGTTTGGTAAAGCAATGACTTTTATTGGGGTTGCTTATAGGAATATGACTGAGGGATTACTCACAGGGGCAGAAATGAGTCAAAACAGCCGCATCACCAAAGCCTACTCCAGCATGGGTGACTGCTCATAGAAGCTGGGAACCTGCACCATACTGCACAAACTGCAGAACTTGTTTGTGCAATAGGTTGGAGAGTGTTCTATCAGACAGCTCAGTTGCTCTGATCGCCTTCCAGGTAGTTCGGCTGGTCTCTGCTCCCTCTGGGCAGTTGGTCTGGTCTTTGCTGCCTTCAGGTTGCTTAACTTGTCTCGGTCTTCTTTACAGCTTGGCTTGTCTGAGTGGCTCCAAGTTGTACTGCTTATATAATCTTGGGGAAGGAAGGGCATAGTAAATCTGGTCAGTTTCAGGGACTTCCTGAAGCTACTTTGAATTGTTTACTGGGTGTCTTCAGGAACTTCTCTGTGGGATAGAATGTTTCACCTCCCCTAGAACATCTTGTTTCTCCTTCCTGTATACAGCCTGTTGTAAAATAGCCCGTTGTCTCACTTCTTGTTTTATATCATGTGTCTTAAGAAGTTTCTCTTCAAGATGGAAGGATTTAACCTCTAATTTTCAAATGTTCATACTTTTCTTGGTCTAAGTTTTCTTTTTCTCATTTGTTGTGTTAATTATTTTTTTAATTTTGATTATTTTTTTATTAATTTATAAAAATTTCCACTTCCGCCCCTCCCACTCCCAATACCCTCCCACTCCCCCTTCTCCCTCTCCTCCTCCCTCTCCAGTCCCAAGAGCAGTCAGGGTTTCCTGTCCTGTGGGAAGTTCAAGTTCCTCCCCCCTCCCTCCAGGACTAGGAAGGTGAGCATCCAAACAGACCAGGATCCCAAAAAGCCAGTCCATGCAGACGAAACAAGACCCAGTGCCATTGTCAATGGTTTCTCAGTCAGCCCCCATGTCAGCCACAATCAGAGAATCCGGTTTGATCACATGCTTGTTCAGTCCCAGTCCAGCTGGCCTTGGTGAGCTCTCATTAGATCAGTCCCCTTGTTATCAGTGGGTGAACGCACCCCTTGCGGTCCTGACTTCCTTGTTCATGTTCTCCCTCCTTCTGCTTCTCATTTGAACCTTGGGGGCTCAGTCCAGTGCTCCAATGTAGGTCTCTGTCTTTATCTCCATCCATCATCGGACGAACGTTCCCTCTGATCCTGACTTCCTTGTTCATGTTCTCCCTCCTTCTGCTTCTCATTTGGACCTAGGGAGTTAAGTTCAGTGTTCCAATGTGGGTTTCTGTCTCTATCTCCATCCGTCGCCAGATGAAGGTTCTATGGTGATATACAAAATATTCATCAGTATGGTTATGGGCCAAGGCCAGTTCAGGCACCCTCCCCTCTGTTGTCCAGGGAACAATCTGGGGACCTCTCCTTGGAACTGGGAACCCCTCTAGAATCAAGTCTCTTGCAAACCCTAAAATGGCTCCCTTAGTTGAGATATATACTTCCCTGCTCCCATATCCATCCTTCCTCCCTCCCCCCATCCCATTCCCCCAAGTTTTTCCCAATCCTCTCCTACTCCCTTCTCTCTAACCATCTCTCCTTCCTTCCACACCCCCCCCCACCCCGTACACCCAAGGTTGCCTGGCAATCTTGTCTACTTCCAATATCCAGGAGAATAACTATATGATTTTCTTCGGTTCACCTTCTTATTTTCTCTAATCTGAAATGACCAGAATTTATTTTGGCACCTTTCAGGTTGTATAATTATTATTTTTTCTTTTTTCCCTTTGTTCCCACCCTCTCTCCTTCCTTTCTTTTATTCTTAATAAGGATTATATATATATTTTAATTTTTAAAAATTTATTTATTTGTTTTACATACTGACCGCAGTTTCCCCTCCCTCCTCTCCTCCCAGTCCCTCCCCCACCTCCCCTCTACACCCTCACTCCCACCCTATCCTCTCCTCCTCCATTTCTATTCTGTAAAGGGCGGGCCTCCTATAGGTATCAACAAAACCTGGCATATCAAGTTGCAGTAAGACTAAGCTCCTCCCCTTGTGTTAAGGCTGGGCAAGGTGACCCAATATGAGGAACAGGGTCCTAAAAACAGCAAAAGAATCAAAGACACCCTCTGCTCCCACTGTTAGGAGACTCACAAGAAGACCAAGCTATACAACTGTCACATAAATGTAAAGGGCTTAGGTCAGTTTCATGCAGACTCTCTGGCTGTTGATTCAGTTTCTGTGAGCCCCTGTGAGCCCAGGGTAGTTGATTCTGTGGATTTTCTTGTTATATTCTTGACCCCTCAGGATCCTACAGTCCTTCTTCCCTCTCTCCATCAGGATTACCAGAGCTTGGGAACATGTGACTGTGGGTCTCTGTATCTGCTTCTATCAGTTGCTGGATGGAACCTCTCTCATGACAATTGGGATAGGCACCACTCTGAGTATAGCTGGATATTGTTAGGCATCGTTACATTGACATTTTTTTTTTCTCCAGTCATGTTTGGTTCTATCCTAGGTCTCTGGACCATCCAGCTCCTGGGTCCTGGCACTCCAGATAGTGTCAGAGGTAGGCTCACTCTTGTGGTGTAGCTCTGAGGCTGGACCAACCATTGGTTGGTTACTCCCCAATCTTTGCACCACCAGAGATTCATATTGGCATCTTTCAGGTTGTATTACTATTTTCTTTACTAGACAGACTTGGATATCCTTCATGGAGGGACCGTGGCCAAATAAAGTGCCTGGAAAGTACTTTATATAAACCTATACCATTATGGGTTTATAAACTTTATACTTATTAAACCATGCTTAGTAGAATAAGAAAATTTTGTTGTGGGTAGTGCTTGATTTAATCATCTTTTTAAAAATACCTAACAGCTCTTATAACACAAAACAAGATGGCTTTGCTTTCTGCTACTAAAAGTACTTAAAAAATTCAAGTTGGAACATGGATGGAGCACAGCTGTTTTAAATGAACGGATATGTACAAGCAAGCTACTTGACTGCGCAGCTCAAGACTGCGCAGGACAGAACATGACCACAAGGCTTGTGTGCCACAGCCATGACCCAGCAGAATGCTCATTGAGGACAGCATGAGCACAAAACTCAGCTTTTAAAAATGATGGCAATCGCTCCCCTTGCGGTTCTGATTTCCTTTTTCATGTTCTTCCTCCTTCTGCTCCTCCTTTGGACCTTGCGGGGCTCAGTCCGGTGCTCCAATGTGGGTCTCCGTCTGCATCGCCGTCCATCGACGGATGAAGGTTCCCTCTGATCTTGCCCTCCCTGTTCACGTTCTTCTTCCTTCTGCTTCTCGCTTGGACCTAGGGAGTTAAGTCCAGTGTTCCAACGTGGGTCCCCGTCTCTATCTCCATCTATTGCCAGATGAAGGATCTATGGTGATAAGCAAAATATTCATCAGTATGGTTATGGGCCAAGGCCAGTTCAGGCACCCTCTCCTCTGTCCAGAGAACAATCTGGGGATCTCTCCTTGGACCTGGGATCCCATTTACAGTCAAGTCTCTAGTAAATCCTAAACTGACTTCCATAGTTGAGGTATATTCTTCCCTGAACCCATATCGATCCTTCCTCCCTTCTCCCCTCCCAGTCCCCCGAGCATTTCCCATTCCTCCCCTGCTCCCTTCTCTCTAACCCTCTCCCCTTCCAACTACCCTCCCACCCCCCCCCCCATGCACCCGTGGTTACCTGGAACTCTTGTCTATTTCCAATCTCCAGGAGGAAAACTACTTGCATTTTCTTCAGGTTCACCTTCCCACTGATACAAGGGGACTGATCTAATGAGAGTTCACCAAGGCCAGTTGACTGAGACTGAAGGAGCGCTTGATCCAACCAGATTCTCTGGAGGAGGCTGGATTCCCTGAATGTGGCTGACCCGAAGTCTTTCTAAAAAGCCATTGACAATGACTCTGGGACTTGTTTCCTCTGGATATTCTGGATTTTTGGGGATCCAGTCTGTTTGGATACTCACCTTCCTGGACCTGGAGGGAGCGGGGAGGAACTTGAACTACCCACAGGGCAGGAAACCCGGACTGCTCTTAGGGATGTTGAGGGAAGAGGAGAGGGAGTGGGGGGAGTGGGAGGGTGTTGGGAGGAGGGGCGAAAATGGAAACTTTTATATTTTAATAAACTTTAAAAAAATGATGGCAATCACAGTACAGATGTGGTACCCTCAGGCCCATCATGTTCCTTTTCCCACAGTACCTACTGCCACCTCCATGTCAAGGTAGAATCTTTTAGCCCCACCTTCAGTGTCCCAGGCTGCTACCTGTTGCCCGACAGTTCTTATCCTTCATCCTGGGGAAGAGCAGGTGGTAGATAGTCATTCAGGGTATTGGGGCTGTGGTTGGTCACCGAACCAGTT
The DNA here is from genome assembly GCF_982192425.1 of Myodes glareolus. Taxonomy (NCBI): domain Eukaryota; kingdom Metazoa; phylum Chordata; class Mammalia; order Rodentia; family Cricetidae; genus Myodes; species Myodes glareolus. The sequence goes on along the minus strand of NC_142036.1, from coordinate 60,520,771 downwards.
CCTGGTCCTGCAGAAGAGGAATGAAGAAAGCTTATACTCAAGTGTCCCCTGTAGACAGAAGTTTCTGTCCAACCCAGTCCTGCAGCTATTCAGTCCCAAAGAAACACACAAAGGCTTATATTAATTATAAACTGTGGCATATTAGCTCAGGCTTATTATTAAGCAACTCTTACTACTTAAATTAACCCATAATTCTTGTCTATGTTTAACAATGTGACTTGGTACCTTTTCTCAGTAAGGCATACTCCTCTCATTTCCTTGCATATGGCTTGTCACTGCATCTCTATCTTTCCTCTTCCCAGAATTCTCCTAGTCTGGTTACCCTGCCTGTACTTCCTGCCTGGTGACTGGCCAATCAGTGTTTTAGTAAACCAATGCGAGTGGCAAATCTTTACAGTGTACAAGCATTATCCCACAAGCAGTCCCCAGCAATGGACTTCACCGTCACCATTGGCCAAGGTGTTCATGGACTAAGGTATCTCATGCCTGTATTATTCACTCACAGATACTTCAAGAACCAGACAATTAAGACACACAGGTAGACTTGTCTTTTAGAGCCACGACTGAAAACAAAATGAAAAGAGGTTTATTTAGACGTGAGTATCCACCACTCACTGGACAGGATTGGACACTACATTACGATCCAGGCTCAGGTGAACTACAGAACAAATAGTGGAGTACCACATGCAGTAGGGGATGGTAACTCTGTTGCTCTTTTGCGATCAACTCCCAATACATCATATTAGTGCTCCTGAGGTGGGCAGCTGCCAAAGTCCCTCACTTGAACATCGGGACCAGCAAATGGCCAGACAGGACTGGCTCCAGTCTCTGACACATACACATGAACCATGAAGAACTGCCATTAGCAGTACCCTGCCAAGTCACACACATCCTCTTCAATATTTCTCAGTTTATGTAGTTTTATGAGTACTAGTGTTTTTCACATGTGTGCCTAATGCCTGTGGAGGCTGGAAAAGAGCAACTATTATGTGCTATCCAGTATGGGAATTTGAGTCCTCTGGAAGAGTAGTAAGCACTCCTAACTGCAGAGCCATCTCTTCAGCTCCATTCCCCCAAAGTATTTTTTATTTATTTATTTTGGTTTTTTGAGACAGGGTTTCTCTGTAGCTTTAGACCCTGTCCTGGAACTCACTCTGTAGATCCACCTGTCTCTGCTTCCCAGCTGCTGGAATTAAAGGAATGCACCGCCACCGCCCCCCAAAAGTATTTCTTATAGCCCTTAAAATTGCAAAAAGCTATAAAAACCATATTTACACATCTGTTAACTAAAATTGTCATGTGATGCTAGTGAACTTAAATACATGGCTAGTAGAGGGGACTCCAGGTTTTGTTCAGTAAGATACCAAGATTCTCTATTCAGATGCATGTTGTTTCCTACAGATCCATTGGTGACTGATGGATCCATCATCCAGTGATGATCCTTTCCCACAGAGGCGGGGTAACTCACGACCTGAGGACTTTGCAGTCCGCTGTGTTGCTGCTACTGTCCTCTACAGAAGGGTTTTTGGATGCACTGACTCTGTTACCCAAGGCTTCCTGGTCCTGGGCATCCTCCAATAATTGCTCAGGTTCAGGATGCTGTTCTTGGAGCCCGAGCTCCTCCCTTGTATATACAGATGGATCCTTTCCTGCCCCGAGCCTTCCTTCTCAGTCAGTACCCACCGTGGAATGTAAGGAGTTTTACCCATCTTATTGATAACCTTGTTTCTGATACTCATTTAAAAAGAGAAGACACAGTAGCGGCTAAATATGCAAAGTTAGTTAAATTAAACCATAAATCATCATTCCCCCTGGAAATAGCATCTGGTTTAAAATGTGTAATGAAAATAAATATATCAGCCTACTAGAATCTCCTCTTTTAGTTAAAAAGTGAAAAATGAGACATCGTTGCTGAGTTCATTTTTTTTTTTGAAATAGATAAACTGCCGGATGGTAGAAAGTCTTTAAAAGATTGGAGAGTGTCCAATTCTCATAAAGCGATGTTCAGTCTGTTTAATTAAGAAGCAGCTGCGTCATCTGGCCTGCGGATGGCTAGGAGTCTTGGGATTATGGCGGCGCTTTTTACTCAGAAGGAAATGGAAGACTACTTGTTCAGTAAGCTTTGTTTTTTTATTGCCCTCCTCAGAGTCTGTTCTCAGCACGAGGCTAATGTTTTTTTTTTTTTTTTAAGATCGACTAGAAATAGGAGAGGATTAAGGGCAAGCCACCTAAAATTTGGTAAAAACCGGATGTATTTCTAATGACACTGTTGAAAGTGTGCCGTTAAGAGCTTAATTCCAACTTTATCTCGTGCAAATTTGTTTCTTTTCATGTAGTTAATTTAGGGTGTTGTGCTGGGATAGTAAACACTTTGGTGTTTCTTGCTGCTGTTTCCTAACAGCCTGTTTCTATTGGATCTACAGGACCCTCCCCACTTTCTATACACCTATAGCGTAGGTGGGCCCTGTGATACCAGGCAGCCAATTCTTTTCTGGAATTGCTGCTGGATACGAAAATGTTTTCTATTCTCTAAGGTCTTTACTTTTTGTTTTTCTGTTTTGTTTCAGTAGGCATGCTATTCATTCATTCACTGATTAAACAAATAACTTGTCCATAAATGTATTTCCTGCTCACATTGAACTTATAGCCAAGAAGAGAGGGGCTGGAGAGATGGCTCAGCAATTAAGCACACTTAAACTGTTTTTGCAGCAGACTCCTACATAGTTCATTTCCCATCATCCAAGTCGGGCTGTCCACAACTGTCTGTAACCCTGCTCCAGGGCCTCCGACACCCTCTCCTGGCCATTGTGGGCATCTGCATTTATGTGGCATATATGTACAGACATACACCCCCTACATGTAAATAAAGATACTAAATCTTCAGAAAAGAAGGGAAACAGACTTTATTCAGATAATTTTACAAATAAAATTTTAATTCCAGGCACTGCTAGTGACAGAAAGGATGACGCACACAGCGTTCCGAGGCACACACCTAAAGAGTGAGTAGAAACTAATTAAATAACTGGGACAGCAGTCAGTGCTGGTGTGATTAGTGTGACACCACGTACTGGAGGAGCGTTCTGGAAGCTGTGAGAGCATCATGGGTTCGGGACGCATGGTGAAGACATGTAGACTCAAATTACTGAGAGCAATCCACTGTGACTGTACATCATGGGCACATCATAGAATTGATGTTCAGATATGACCCCGAGGAATCTTGAAGGCCAGTTAAAGATTGGTGTTTGTCCTGATAGTAAAGAAATGTCACTGAGGTACTCTAAAGGGGAGGGTTGATTCAGTGAGAGCTGCATTTTATCCCCTACCTCCAGCACATACAGCACATATACTGTCATGTATACTTTTGTTTCTCATCTTATTAATAGAATTATGCTGTAGCTTTTATTAGCTCAAATTTCATTGCTTACATTATTGTGATATTGAATATGCTCTTAGGAAGCCGAAGTCAGGAGACCCATGTTTGCAACTTTGCTCTTCTCAAGGTCAGTGATTGTATTTTTAGTTTGTTTTGTTTCCTATGCATTTATTATCTCCGCTCAATATATTTAAACACATAATATATTCATTCAATTTCATGTTCTTAAAAAGATTCACAAAACGTGTCTAACATTTTTCATGTTCTCACACTTGGACTTTATCTCCTAGAGGGGTTTACCTAAAAAATGATAAATTCTAGGGAAGAGATGTGAAAGCACCATCCCAAAAGCTGGAGCTTCCAGTATTGCATTTTGAGAACTCTGACTGTATCTGAGTTGAATTTTAATAGCTTTTTATCACTACTTTTGTAATTTGCATACTGACCACTCTAGCTTCCCACCTCCCTATGACTACTATCCATCTTCCCCTACTCCTGTATATTTCTCTCAAGGGTTCATGTCTGTTCTGTGACACACACCAAGGCTAATCAGGGACATCATATGACCATGGCTTTGCATCTGTCTGCTGGCATCTGGTGAACTCAGAAGAGGGTGCACAACAAAGATAGTAGTTATGGTTGCCTGACAGGTAACTAATTGCCTTTCAAATGGATTCAAGACTCTCTTCCCTGGTGTGTGTGTGTTTGTGTGTGTGTATGTGTGTGTGTGTCTGCGTGTAGGGGGGCAACACAGAGCTTTGATTTGGATTCTTGAAACTTTGAAACTTCTCCACTTGGACACTCCATGAACAAGGAGTATATAGAAAATGACTTATATTGAATTTCAATACATGAACAGGTACATTGAGATTTTGTAGAGAATAATGAGTTAGATGGACTTAATTCAAATCTTGGTTTTGTCCATAGCTAATGTGCCCTCCAAAATGCCAAACCACCAGTTAGGTGAGTAGGTACCAGAATATTAACTTCAGTTTCCAAAGGAGAAAGTTAGAGCACAAAGATTATTATAGCTTCTTTGTGGCCACATTATGAGTAAAAATAATCCAAGTCTCCTTGTCTCTGTCTATTGTCTGTGACTATAAGACTGCAGAGTTAGGAAGACAGATACCATGGAGAGAAAAAAATGCCATAGTTGCATTATGTGTCTCACAGGGATTTCATATCATAAAGTTACAATGAGGAAGGAGAGGCAGAAGAACAGAATTCATCAAGAATACACAGGGTTCTCTAATGGGCTCCAGATTTTTAAGAAATGATTTGTTAAAAAATTATATTTTAATGTGTATGTGGTGTGACTGTGTGTGTGTTTACTGTGTGTGTTCACATGAACGTGGAATCCAGAATAGGGTATCAGAGCCTAGGAGTTGGAGTTACAGGCTATTGTGAGCGGCCCATTGTGGGTTCTGGGAACTGCATTGAACTTGAGTCCTCTGCAGGAATAGCAAGTCCTTTTAACTAGTGAGTCATTTTTTCTAACCCTTTTAAAAAGCTCAGACTTTCTAAAGTCATGGACAACAGACCAGACTGATGGACTTTTGGGAGTGGACTCTGAGTTTGGGCTCAGTGGTGCCTACCTGAACTTCTAGCCCTTAGGAACTGAAAACACAACGAATGACTGTGTTTTCAGTTAAACAAAAGTCCACAGAATCCAAGCCAGGTGGTAGTGGCACACGCCTTTAATCCAGCTCTTGGGAGGCAGAGGCAGGTGGATCTCTATGAGTTCAAGGCCAGCCTGGTCTTCAAGAGCTAGTTCCAGGACAGGCTCCAATGCTACAGCAAAACCATGTCTTGAAAAACAAACAAACAAAACAACACAACAACAAAAAGGAAAAACCAAAAGAATCCAAACACTACAAATGAGTCAGATCTTATAGAAATATGGTTGCTTTAAGAAAATTTAAAAATTATTATAAAGTTGGGAGAGTAACACGTCCTGTTCTAGCCTCAGGAAAACACATGATATGAAAAGAAAGGGAAATTCACAATTCTCATTTTACCTCAGTCTTCTCTGGTTTTGTCTTTGCTTTTGTTGTTCTTTGATGTCTTTTGTGTTTTCTATACATTCTCTGTGTAGCCCTGGCTGTCCTAGAAGAACACACTCTGTAGACCAGGCTGGCCTTGGACACAGAGCTTCACATGCCTTTGCCTCCTGAGTGTTGGGATTAAAGACACACGCCACCCATGCTCATTAGAAAATGATTTTATAATTGGCAAGACTAGAACACATATTTGAATAAGCAATGTAAGGTCTTAATGTAAAGTGGTTATGAGGAAACACATACTATCTTCATGAGACTCAACCTCCATAATGATGTTGAGAAGACCAATAACTAAGGTTTGTCAGTACCTCTGTGGGTGTCTGCTTGTTTTGTCTTTTCTTTCTTTTTCTTCTTTTATTTTCTTTCTTTCTTTTTGTTTTTCTTTCTTCCTTTTTTTTGAGACAAGATGCCACTATGTAGTCCTGGCTGTTCTGGAACTCACTCTATAGACCAGGCTGGCCTTGACTCCCCAGAGATCCTCCTGCCTCTTCTTCTAAGAGCTGAGATCAAAGGTTTATGCCATCCTGTCTGCAGTATTCCTGTGTCTTAATTCTGAAGTGCTGGTTGTCTTGAAACTGGATACCACCACAGTATAGATGATCACATGGGCATGGGCAGCCACCTTAAGCTTGAACAATTGGTAGATTTAATCATCTGCATGAAGAAAAAGACACTAGCAGAAAAAGGAGGAGGTGAGACACACTGCTCATGATGACACTTGTGAGTGCATGATGTAGGAGGGTCTTCTATATTTGTGTTGCCTTCATTGGTTGAATAAAGAAACTGCCTTGGCCTTTTGATAGGGCAACAATTAGGTAGGTGGAGGAGACAGAACTGGATGCTGGGAAGAGAGGTCAGAGATTGCCACCATGGAGCCAGCCGCCAGGTCAGACATGCTGAATCTTTCCCGGTAGGCCATGACCTCATGGTGAAATACAGATTATTAGAATTGGGTTAGATCAAGATATGAGAGTTAGCCAATAAGAGGCTAGAGCTAATGGCCAGGCCGTGATTTAAATGAATATAGTTTCTGCGTGGTTATTTCGGGGGTTAAGCTAGCCGGGGGACTGCATCTTCATACAACAAGTACACACTAGCTGACTTGAAAATTTTTGCACAGATGACATTTATTTTTTAACAAGAGGCAGGATTGTGAATAAGAAAATAAGCTGAGCTTGAGGAGGACATCAGGTTGGAGGTGTATTGAGAGCTACAGAGTGGTGATCTGGAAGACAGCTGAAGTCATCAAGGCTTAGAGAGACCAGAATATGGGAAAATGTGGGATGGACTCAAGCCATTATCTAAGATTGTTTTGGAAGACTGATCCTTTCTGACTCCAGAAAGCTTTTTAAACAATTTTTTTCTCATTATGAATATAAACTTTTTAAGAATACATTTCAAAGGGGCTAGAGAGATGGCTCAGGGGTTAAGAGTGCTGCCTTCTCTTCCAGAGGTCCTGAGTTCAATTCCCAGTTACCACAGGCTGATGCACAACCATCTATAATGAGATCTGATATTTTTCAGGTGTGCAGGCATTTCTGCATGCAGAACACTGTATGTGTGATAAAGAGATCTTAAAAAAATAATACAATTCAGACAGGCAGTGATTAATCGCAGCACTTGGGAGGCAGAGATAAGTGAATCCCTGTGGGGCTACAGAACCAGTTCCAGGTCAGCTAGGGTTGTTACACAAAGAAACCCTGTCTCGAAAAACAAACAAACAACCAAACAAACAAATATATTTCAGGTCTTGAAATTCAAAATTGGACAGATAATTTCTAGATTTAAATGTAGACAACTTCGCCTTGAAGATCCTATTAGGAAAAAAAAATTAATGTTTGTCAAAAATAGTTTAGAAGGAAATGGCCAGAGGCACTCAAGTGCCGGCATGAGCCCCTTGACAGGGACCTCTACAGTGAGTGACTATGTAATGGAGCGATGGGAAAGACAAAGTTTGTGTCCTGCGCAACCACCCAAGGCCATGATAATGTCAGGTCCTACTGCCCAGGACCATGTCTGGGTCCATAGCCCTGCTGCAGCTGGTGTCTCTGGTGATGTCTGTGGCCTGAATTACCACATGTGGATGTCTGTGATCTGGGCTGCCACCTGAGACCTTGTGCTGCACCTGGGCCAAACTGATATAAGTGACTGGTGTTACCACCTGAAATCTGGGACCATGCTGCTGTACCTGGGTTCATGGTCCTATTGCAGCTGGGGTCTTTGTTGATGTCCGAGGCCTGTGTTTCCACCAAAATCCAAAATCCTTGCAGATGGATTTTGCATGCCTGAGGCCATGATGATTTTGGAGCATTGTTCTGAGTTGGCCCTGTCCCTCACCAGGCATCATATCTCAGGAGAGCTGCCCTGTCCCTCCTGGCCTGGATGCAGGAGAGCTGACCCCACCCCTTGCTTGGCAAGGGAATGATGGCTCCACTTCTTCAGAGCCATCTCAAGCAGCAGGTTTTTCCCCGGATAGCCACCACATGCTGGATATCTGGCCCATTCTCTTACCTTCTGCTGCACTGGGTGGGTAGGGTGGGTGGGGTGGGTGGGGTGAAGGAGTGACTGACTCAGCTACCACCCAGGCTCAGATCCAGGGTCCTGAGTTGGCCCACCTCGACTCCTACCCCTTCTTTGGACGGCTGCACCATGTGAAGGGGCCGGTTGTACAGAAACACAGTCACAGAATCTCCATAACTCACGATAACAGCGTATCTGAGATGGGTCTTTGTGAAGGTCCAGTACCGACAGAGTAGCAGAAGCCAGAGACCCTGAACCAGAATACAGACTCATTGCGGTGGAAGATGTTTTGGGAAAAGGCTATACTGGTGACACCCTACAACACCCAATGCCCCTACAACAGAAGAATATGTGAAGGAGAGGTGGGAAAGATGGAGCAGCAGAGGTACATGTACAGTGACAGCTGCTACTCCCGTGAGAGAAGGCGGCAGAGGGAGGAGCAGATCTTTGCCCTGATGGGTTGATGAGATGTACGTGTGTGAGTGTGTGGGTGTTTTAATCTTAATTATTATTTTTTTAAATTTTCGTTTGATGGGGAGGTTACAAGGGTGATGGGCAGAAGGACTGGGAAATGAGTGGGACTGGGATGTGTGATGTGAAATCCTCAAAGAATCAGAACAAAAATTACGCTAAAAAGTAGTTTAGAGATAAACTATTAAAATAGTTTATGATAAAGTGTTCAGTGGTTAAAAGAATTTGCTGCTCTTTCAGAGGATCTGGGTTAGATTTCTAGCATCTACATGGCACTTCACAACTGTGTCCAGTCTCAGGTGGTCTGACACCCTCATCCGACCTCTGTGGGCACCAGGCATGCATATGATACATAGACATATGTCCAGGCTACACACCTATACACATAAAATAATTTTTGAAAATTTAATTTATAAAGATTAAGTTTAATGGTAAAACACTCATTTAGTGTGCATAGGATCTTGGGTTCCATTTTCAATAGATACACACACACAGACTCACACATACACACATTCAGTGATATTGAGACCAAAAGAACCATTTCATTTCCCTCCATTTTGATATGGATTCCTGAATTACTATAATAAATTTCACATGTAACCATGTAAATGTGGTTAATGTAATTCTCGTGGGCTCATTTTTCACATTGTACAATGACGTGTTCAGGCATGAATTTTCTTTACATCTGTTTCTTTTGCAACTATCACATCCTATGATTTTTCTGGGTGTATTTATTAGTCAAAGTTTTCTATGGAAACAGAACCCATACAATAGATCTACATATTAAAAGAATATTAGGTTAACTTTTGTTGAAATAGTAGCGACACCTGCCCTACCTGAGAAGCTGAGAACCCAGCAGTTAGTCCCGCAATAGCTCTCTCATCCTGGAAGGAATAACAACCCAGGAACTGCTCAGCCTGCTGGACTAATTCCCTCAGCAGTCCAAATCTGGCACTGAAAACCAGAAGGGTTCCCAGGATTCCTGGAAACACTGGTTCTGCTCTCAGTGAAGGCATCGCCAGCAGCAATGGATAAATTAACTTGGTAGCAAGAGGAAAGATCAAGTGAGTGAGAGGTGAAGTAATCTTCCTTGTGTCCTGTTCTTTTTAGATGAGAAAAAAAAATGAACAGATTTCATTCGGTTTCTTTTTCTGGTGGTAGCCATAGCTGGATCCTGGGTCCTCTGAGCCAGACTCTGGTGTGGGGGTTTTCACAAGGTGATCGGTGAATTCCTGATCGGGAGACCTGGTGAACAGTCTCATTCCAGCTTTGGGTCAAGTAGCTGTGGGTCCTGGAGATGGCATCAAAGGTGAAGTTGCCCAGGGTGGCATGCAGTTCCCGGCTGATGTGCAACAGTCACCAATACTGGCCAGCAGCAGCAGCTTCCTGGGCACAGGAGCAGAGATAATGCCAGGGCCTCTGGGAACAGGGATGAAGCACACCAGCACAGAGCAACAGTGACCTGCCACCTTGCATGAGGTGGTGTAGGGTTTGCCTGTCTTGTGTCCCCAGTAGTCTCTCCAGACAGGGACAGCGTAAGCTTAACCAGGATGATGGCCCCTCGGATGGCAGTGGCTACTGCCTTGGAGCACTTGGAACACCAAGATCAGGTTGGCCATTGTAGTCCCAGTAGTGACAAAAGCTTTGACGCTAGCCCATTGCAGTGAGTCTGCTTCTGCACGGTCATAAACTTGAGATCTTTAGAACTTCATCCTTTCTGGATATTCTCAGGAAAAACAATAATCTCAGAATCCTTAGTGGTCATAGAGAACATGTATATCTCCTTCAGGGATTTGAGCTTCATGTCCTTGAGCAGGTGGCCCAGCTTAGTGATGGGGATCCATTCCCTGTCTTCGGCTTTACCTCCATGAGCTAGAGGCCTTGTTCATAATCACAGCCTCAAACCACAAAGGAGGTCCCTAAAAACACAGTCCTATCCCCCAAGAAAGTCATTGGCTTCTCTATCTTTCAAGCCTTTCTTTTCTTGGATAACTCCATGCTCAAATCTTACAAAGATACTTTGTCCCTCAGACACCGGGAAGCTAAACCTTGTCTTTGCTTTTACGTTACCATGACCAGGTTGGCCTTGAATGCAGAGATCCACCTGCCTCTGCCTTCTGAGTGCTGAGATTAAAAGTGTGTTACATTATACCTGACCCTAAGCTCTTTCTTAATTCATTTTCACAAGTTGGAAGATTAGCTGTGTGGGGACACAATGAAAAGAGTGAATCTAGGAATGATAGGAATAGAGAAAGGAGAAGAAGCTCAGGTCAAAGGTCCAGAAAATATTTTCAACAAAATAAAAAAAAATGTCTCTGACCTGAAAAAAGGAAATGTTTATCAAAGTATAGGAAACATACAGAACACCAAATAGATTACACAGAAAAGAAAGTCTCCTCTGCATATAATAATCAAAACATTAAACATACAGAACAAAAAAAGATTATTAAAACTGTGAGGGAAAAAGACCAGGTAACATATAAAGGCAGACCTATTAAATTAGATTTGACTTATTTTATTATTATTATTTATTATTATTATTTTATTCATTTTACATATCAACAACAGTTTTCCCTCCCTCCCTTCTTTCTTCCCCCACACCCTACCACCTTTCCCCAGCCCATTCCCTATCCACTCCTTAGAAAGGGTAAGACCTCCCATGGGGAGTTAACAAAGTCTGGCACATTAAGGCAGGACCAAGGCCCTCCCCACTGCATCAAGGCTGAGCAGGTCATCCCATTATAGGGAATGGGCTCCAAAAAGCCAGCTCATGTACCAAGGATAGATCCTGGTTCCATTGCCAGGGGTCTCACAAATAGACCAAGCTACACAACTGTTGCCCACATGTAGAGGGCCTAGTTAGGTCCTATGCAGGCTCCCCAGCTGTGGTCTAGAGTCGGTGAGCTCTCATGAACTAGGGTCAACTGTCTCTGTGGGTTTCCCCATTATGATCTTGCCCTCTCCCCCCTTGTTCATAGGATCCCTCCTTCCTGTCTTCCATTGGGCTCCTGGAGCTTGGCCTAGTGCTTGGCTGTGGATCTCTTCATCTGCTTCCATCAGTTACTGGATGAAGTTTCTGTGATGATAGTTAGGGTAGTTACCAATTGAATTACAGGGAAAGGCCAGTTCAGGCACCCTCTCCACTATTGCTAGAAGCCTTCGGTGGGGTCAATCTTGTGGATTCCTGAGAATTTCTCTAGTATCAGGTTTCTTCCTAACCCCATAATGACTTCCTCTCTCAAGATAGCTCTTTCAATGCTCTCCCACTCCATCCCTCCCCAACTCAACCATTCAGTTCCCTCATATTCTCATCCCCCATTCCTTCCTCTACTGCCCCTGCCCCCAGTTTACCCAGGAAATCTTATCTATTTCCCCTTCCCAGGTAATCCCTGTGTACCTCTTAGGGTCCTCCTTGTTGCCTGTTACAGCTTCTCTTGAGCTGTGGATTGTAGTTTGGTTGTCCTTTGCTTCATATCTAGTCTCCTTTTATGAGTGAGTACATTCCGTGTTTTTTTTTCTGGGTCTGGGTTACCTCACACAGAATGATTTTTTTCTCGTTCCATCCATTTGTATGCAAATTTCATGATGTCATTGTTTTTTACAGCTGAATAATACTCCATTGTGTAAATGTACCACATTTTCTTTATCCATTCTTTGGTTGAGGGGCATCTAGGTTGCTTTCAGGTTCTGGCTATGACAAACAATGCTGCTATGAACATAGTTGATCAAATGTTCTTGTAGTATGATTGAGCATCCTTAGGATATATTTCCAAGAGTCATAATGCTGGGTTTTTAGGTAGCTTGATTCCCAGTTTTCTGGGATACCGCCATACTGATTTCCAAAGTGATTGTACAAGTTTGCACTCCTACCAGCAGTGGAGGAGTGTTCCACTTAATGCACATCCTCTGCAACATAGGTTATCACCAGTGTTTTTGATCTTAGTCATTCTGAGAGGTGTAAGGAGGTATCTCAGAGTGGTTTTAATTTGCATTTCCCTGACAACTAAGGATTTTGAGCAATTCCTTAAATGTCTTTCAGCTATTTGAGATTCTTCTGTTGATAATTCTCTGTTTAGATTTGTATCCTACCTTTTAATTGGACTATTTTGGTATTTTGATCTTGTTTCTTGATTGATCTGTCTGTCTATCTATCTATCTATCTATCTATCTATCTATCTATCTATCTATCTATCTTTTGGAGATCTGTCAGATGTGGGGCTGGTGGAGATCTTTTCCCATTCTGTAGGCTGCTGTTTTGTCTCATTTACCATTAGACTTGACTTTTTACTAGAGACGTTAAGAGCCAGAAGGGCTTTACAAGCTCTATTCTATAGACTCTAAGAGACCACAGCTGCCAGGCAAGACTATTATATCCAGCCAAATTTTAAATTATAATAGATAGAGGAAAAAAAGGCATTCCATGATAAAACCAAATTTAAGCAGTATCGATTTACAAATCCAGCCCTATAGAAGATGTTAGAAGGAAAATCCCAACCTAAAAAAATTAACCACACCCAAGAAAACACAGAGAATAAATAATACTGGACCAGCAAATCAAAAAAGGGAAATCACACACACACACACACACACACACACACACACACACACTACCACCACCATCACCACCACCACCATCACAACAACAACAACAACAAAATAGCAGAAATAAACAATGACTGCTCATTGACATTTCTCAACATCAATGGTCTCAATCCCAATAAAAAGACACAGACTAACATAATGAATGCAAAAATAGGATCTATTTTTCTGCCACAACCAAGGATCATATCTCAACATACCTCAAGGTAAAGGGCTGGAAAAATATTACAAGCAAATGGACCAAAGCAAGCTGTTATAGTTATTTTAATAGCTAACAAAATATATTTCAAACAAGAACAAATCAAAGGAGATGGGGATGGAAACTATATACCCATCAAATGAAAAATCCACTAAGACGACATGACAATTCTTAGCACCTATGTATCAAACACAAGGGTACCCAAGTTTATAAAAGAAACACTACTACAGTTTAAATCACATATTGATTCTCACACACTGAGATTGTAAGACTTCAATATTCCAATTTCACCAACAGACAGGTTATCCAGAGAAAAACCAAACAGAAATGCTGGAGCTAACTGATGTTATAAACCAAATGGATCTAAAGGATATTTTCAGAATACTAGACACAAAGTAGGTCTCAATAGATACAAGAAAATTGAAATAACACCCTGCATCCTATCTGGCCACCACGAATTAAACCTGGATATCAACAATAGAAGCAACAGAAAGCTACAAACTAATGGAAATTGAACAACTTTCTATGAATGAAAAACGGACTGAGAGAAATTAAGACTTTCTAGAATTTAAATGAAAAGGAATACTCAACATACCCAAACCTTTGCTACATAATAAGGACTATTCTAAGATGCAAATTCATAGCCCTTATGTAAGCAAGTGCTTACATAAAAAATTGTAGAGATCCTGTTGTGGAACATTTCTTCATACTGTATAAAGATGTGTCACTGTAATTGGTTTAATAAAAATATAAAAGGCCCAAGACAGGAAATATAGCAGGACTTTTAGACAGAGAGAACTCTGGGAAGAAAAAAGGTAAAGTTGTCAGTCACAGACAGAAGAAGCAGGATGGGCAGAACAGAGACGGTAGCAAGTGCATGAATGAACATAGACTTAAAAAAAATACGGGTTAATGTAAGTTGTGAGAGCTAGTTAGAAATAAGCCTAAGCTAAGGCTAAGCTTTCATAATCAGTCGGAAGTCTCTGTGTCATTATTTGGGAGCTGGCTGGTGGAACAGAGAAAGACTAATTACAAGATTCCATACTAGTAACTTAACAATACACCTGAAAACTCTAAAACAAAAGAAGTCACAACAAAAAGGAACAGACTACAAGAAATCATCAAATTCAAGGTTGAAATAAATTAAGATAGAAACAAACAAAATCCAAACAGAATCCTCAGTGAAACACAACTGACTCTTTATGAAAATCACTAAGATTAACAAATGCTTATCCAAATTAACTAAAAGGCAGAGATCCAAATTAACAAAACTAGATGTAAAAGGGGTTGTAACAACAGACACCGAGAAGAATCATAAGGGCACACCTTAAAAACTTCTATTGCACTAAATTGGAAAAATAGAAAAGAAATAGATATTTTTAAGGTACTTTATTTTAATGTTTATTAAACCAATCCAAACACTTTTGCAGTGCCTTGCTGGAGGGTTGCCTTATAACTGAACCATCTTTTCTAACAAGGAAGAAAATAAGGCTTCAGATACCTAGCTTAAGTTTGGCCATGCACCATCATAAACACTTTGACATCTCCAGGTGGCTGAGCTGATGTAGGGATGGGGCGTTGATGGAATAAGATGTTGACAAGTACCCAGAGGGATGAACCAGCAGCCTAGTATCACAGTTGCCGAGTCCAAACTTCACAACAAAGGGAAACTGCCTAATTTTCTTGATGCGTAGTACTTACCAAAGTAAAATCAAGATCAGATAAGCAATTTAAGCACACCTATAACCCCTAGTGGAATAAAAGTGGTCATTAAAAAAAAAAAAAGAAAAAGAAAAGAGTAGAAAAAAGAAAAAAAAAGCTTAGGGCTAGGCCAGACTTTGAAAGAAGAGTTATTGACAATATTCTTCAAATTATTGCACTAAAGTGAAACAGAAAGAACATGGTCTAATTTATTTTACGAGGCCAGTTATCCTGATACCCAAACCACTTAAAGATCCAACAAAGAAAAATATTACATAACAAATTCCCTTATGAACACAGATGCAAAAAAATTCTCATTAAAGTACTTGCAAACTGAATCAAAAACATCATCCACCATGATCAAGTAGGCTTCACCCCAGAACTGCAGGGATGATTTAACATACATACACTGATAAATGTAACTCACCATCTAAACCAACTGAAAGACAAAAACCACATCTCATATAGAAAAGACATTTGCCAAAAATCTAACACCCCTTCACAATAAACGTTCTGAAGTGATTTAGGTATAGAAATTGCATATCTCAACATAATAAAGGCAATGGTTTGCAGCAACTCCTTAGACAAAATCAACTGAATGGAAAGAAACCCAAAAGCAATTCCATTAAAATCAGGAGTAACGCAAGATTGTCCACTCTTTTCATACATAGTCAATATAGTACTTGAAATCTTAGGCAGAACAATAAGAAAATTGAGCAAGATAAAAGGGATGCAAATTACAAAGGAAAAAGTCGAAGTATCTTTATTTATAGATGATATGATAGTATACATAAGTGACCTTAAAAATTCCACCAGGGAACACCTATAGCTGATAAATACTTTCACCAAAGTAGCTGGAAAAAGTTAAGTCACAGAAATCAGTAGTCCACCTATATACAAATGTCTAAGAAACTAGTTAAAGCAACTAATTAAACTAAGAAAGAAATTAGGGAAAATATCTTTCATAATAGTCTCAAATAACATAAAATACTTTGGGTTATCTTTAACTAAGCAAGTGAAAGTCTTATATGATAAAAATTTTAAGACATTGAAGAAAACACCAGAAGATGGACAGATCTCCCATGATCATGGATTGGTAGGATTAACATAGTAAATACAGCCAGCTACCAAAAGCAGATAGCAGATTCAATGCAATCCCCATCAAAATTCGAACAGTTCTTTACAGATCTTGAAAAGACAATTCCCAGCGTCATATGGAAAAACAAAAACACAGGATGGATTGAACAATAAAAGAATTGCTAGAGGTCTCATCATTCACAATTTCAAGATGTACTATAGAGCTCTGGTAATAAAAACCACATGGTATTGATATAAAAAGAGACATGTTGTTCAGCAGCATCAAATTGAAGATCCAGGCATAAATTCACACACCTTTGGATCCCTGGTTTTTGATAAAGAACTTAGAAAGAAACAATGGAAAAAAACCAGCATATTTAACAAATGGTTCTGGTCAAACCGAAAGACGTGTAGAAGAATTGTAATAGATCCATATTTATCACTCTGTTCAAAACTCAACTTTAAGAGGATTAAAAACCACATAAGACCAGATATACTGAACCTGATAGGAGAGAACATGGGGAATATTGTCATTAGCTCTTCTTTCAAAGTCTGGCCTGGCCCTAAGCTTTTTTTTTTTTTTTTTTTTTTTTTTTTTTTTTTTTTTTTGATTGGGAAACTCAAGGAGACAGAAGTCATTCTCTACACTGCTTGGGTGATGCACTGCTTGGGTGATGAAGAATCAGAGATTAGATAACCCAGGATCCTAGGGTAAAACCAAATACTTCTGTCCTAAATGAAACAAACAAACAAACAAAAACAACACAAAAAAAGTAGCAATAAAATGACTCCTCATGATATTTTGCTATACTCTGCTATACTCATAGACCACTACCTAGCTCAGCCATTGTCAGAGAAGCTTCCTCCTGAAGCAGATGGAAATAAATACAGAGACCCACAGCTGGACATTATGCAGAGAATGAGAGACCACAGAACACTCAGCCTTAAAAGGTATGTCTTTATAAAATCCTTCCCCTCAGGGATCAGGGAACACTGAGGAAGAGGAGGTGGAAGAGTGTTAAGAGCCGGAGGACACCAAGAATACAAGACCCCCTAATCAGTGGTTCTCGACTTTCCTAATGTCTTTGACTTTAATACAGTTCCTTATGTTGTGGTGACCCCCCCCCCCAAGCATAAAAAATTATTTTCTTTGCTACTTCATAGCTGTAATTTTGCTACTATTATGAATTGTAATGCAGGTGTTTTAGAG
Source organism: Myodes glareolus (assembly GCF_982192425.1). NCBI lineage: Eukaryota > Metazoa > Chordata > Mammalia > Rodentia > Cricetidae > Myodes > Myodes glareolus. Next base: position 60,503,561 of record NC_142036.1, on the reverse strand, counting down.
ATAGAGTTTTGGCAAAGGGGTTGAGAACCACTGTTCTAAATAAACATGATCTAAGTTCATTTGAACCCACAGAGATGAGGTGGCATACACTAAACCTGCATGGTTCTGCACCAGATCTTTTGCATATCTATGCCTTCCAGTTTAGTGTTTTTATGGGCTTTCTGAGTGTGCAAATGAGTGGGTTTCTGAATCCTTTGCCTTCTCTTGCGCTCTTTTCCTTCTGTTGGTTTGTCTTGTCCCACTTTGACGTAATAGTTTCTGTTTTATCTTCTTATACATATTTTTTATTGTATTATATTTAGTTATTCTCCCTTAGAAGTCTGTTAGTCTCTAATGAGAGAAAGAAGTGGAGTGGACTGGGAGGAGCAGAGGAAGGAAAACCTTAATCGGTGTATTATGTGAGAAAAATCTACTTTCAATAAAAGGAAAAAAATTAAAGTAATTATTTCATAAAACAAATAGATAAACAAACAAACCAGAGACAGTGAAACTGTTAAAGAGAAACATTTCAGAATAGGTTTAGGTCAGGACTTTCTAAACATAACCCAACAGCACAGGCAACCACTCCAAGAACTGATACAAAGCATTTCAGGACACTTAAACACATCTGCGTATAAGAGAAGCTGCCAGCTGAATGGGTGGACAACCTGTTTAACTGCAGGAAATCTTCACCAGGTATCCACCCGAAAAGGGGTTAAAATCTAGTATATATAAAGTTCTACAAACATAGGCTGAGCTTTTTGTCCTGTAGCCACTCTCAAATAATCAGGCAGAAGCTTGATATTAATTCCAAATGCTTGGTTGACAGCTCAGGCTTGTTACTAGATAACTCTTACATTTTAATTGAACCCAAATTTCTTATTTATGTTCTGTTATGTGGTGGTACCTTTATTAGCATGGCATGTTCATCTCCTGCTATCTCTGCCTCTGGCTGGTGACTCCTCTGACTCCCCTTCCTCATTCCATCATTCTCAGTTTGACTTTCCTGCCTACCTCTATCCTGTTCAGTTATTGGTCAGTCAGCTCGTTTATTAAACCAATCATAGTGACATTTATTCACACAGTGTGCAGAAGGATTGTTTCACAGCAGACAAATACTTGAGCCCACAAAACTGCCAGGGAAGTGGACAGTTAACGAGAGAGGAGGTATAAATGACTAATGTACATCTTTACAGTGTTTAAAATCCTTAGCTATCACAGAGACAAAAATTAAAACTGATTTGAGCTTCCATCTCATCCCAATCAAAACGGCTGTGCTCAAGAGA